>NC_091327.1:19059866-19129866 GCF_038502225.1 Cherax quadricarinatus
CCTAAGGATTGGCAGAGAGCAGGAATAGTTCTTTGTACAAGGCAAAAAGGATGAGGGAGAATGTAAGAATATGAGAGTAAGTTTGCTGAGTATATCAGGTCAAAGTAAAATGCAGAGGAACAAGGAGGATTTAGGAAGGATAGGGAATGTGTAGATAAAGTATTTACACTGAAGCACAGAAGTGAACAGTACTGTAATAAGATAAAGGAGAGGAACTGTTTGTCACATTCAAGGATTTAGGAAAGGCATATTATAGGGTGGCTGGAGCAATATAGCACATATAGGGAATTGGAAGTAAGGTCACTAAAATCAGTAAGTTTTTTTGTAAAGAGAATGACTCTGTTTAGGGTTAGTAGGAGATAGGGATATTATTTTCCAGTATAATTAGCCCTTAGACAGGGATGTGTGATGTCACAATGGCTATTCAATATATTTTGGGATAGCACTGTAAAAATAGTGAATGCTAGGGTGTTTGGGAGAGGCATTGGATTAAACAATAATGAAGTTAATACAAAGTGGGAGTTGTCGTGATTGCTCATTGTTGAAGTTTTTCTTTTTTCCTTCAGAAATTTTGAAGAGTAGTTGCAAAGGTAAGTGAATGATTTGAGGAGTGTGTGTAAAAGAATTAAGTTAAAAATGAACAAAGAAAAGAGCAAGGTGCTGAGAGTAACAAAATCTCAGATTGAGAAATTAGACATCAAATTGAAAAAAAGAGAGCACGGCAGAAGTGACTGCATTTAGAAGTGCCAGCATATGATCCTATGAAAGAAGTGATGAACCATGGCACAGATTAGAGGGACAAGTGCAGGCGTGTTGGGGCATTTATGGAAAGAAAGAGATTTATCTATGGAAGCAAAAAAAGGAATGTATTTTTAAATGGGTGTAAGGCAAGGAGACTAGATGCAGTAGAGATGTCAAGTGTGAATTTTATGCAAGGAATTCAACGCATAGAAATCAGAAGACAATGTGAGGATGCCAAAGGCACAATTCAGAGGTGAGAGGTGCAACCTTTCTATAAATTAATTTTTTTCATTTGTGTATCTACTGAAAAGAACCTGAGTTTCTATGTGGGTTATTATTGAACAAAGACAAGTATTCACTACACTTTCCTTATCACTGGGTGCAATATTTAGTTTAAATGCAGCAACATTCACAAGGTGTTATTCTTGCCAGGCAGTACACTGTATGAGCCATAAGGGTTTAGCACTTACTTTTTTACAATACAGTAATAACACTGTTGCATGCTAGGCAGTATTAACTCTTGCCTGGCATGCAAATACTCATTACTAAAGTAGCTAATTATGTGAAGGCTTCAGTGCTGCATGACCCTTGTCAGTTTAGTGCTTTGTTTGATTATAATATGTGAAGGCTTCATGAACACCTTAGTTATCTTGTATTTCTAACAACCTCAAAGAAATTCGCCTCTTTTCTGGCTCCCTGGACATAATGATGTTCAGACCAGTCAAAATGTATATTCTTCCTTCAGTCCACTATTCACAACCTACCAATTTCCCCACAGGCATACGTTCTCAACTGCAAAACTGCTGGTAACAACCTTAGTCCAAGTTAAGAGCACAGCTGATTAATTTCCGTCAACCTACAGCTAAGTTCATGGTCAAACCTTCAATGAGTTACGAGAGTAACCTGGTCTTGGACCAGGCTTGGCTGGTATCTGGTGCTTCTCTCCATCACTGCCAGGTATGGAAAACTACACACTCATGAATATGAAGACACGCATGACTACTACATGGAAAGGCCTAGCACCTCTGTGAGGACTGCTAGGTTGAGCTATCTCTTCCCTGTGTCCTTTCAGAGATCACACAGAATTTTTCAAGATAAGCAACACCTTGATGAGCTCACTAACTGATTTTGCTGACTCTCAATTTTAATAGAGACTTGCTTTTTTACAACTGACTTGCTGCACTAACTTAAACATTGATTTTGCACCCATAGTAACCTCTTCTCTCCGCTTGCTTCAATGAATGAAGTATGCCCCATGTAAATTTAGTGCACTTTAAATATACGTATACATAACAGAAATGTTAAAAGCAGGGGGGGGATATAGTGTTGGAGTGGATGGTATTTTTGTTTAATAAATGTATGAAAGAGGGGAAGGTACCTAGGGATTGGTGGAGAACATGTATAGTCCCTTTATATTAACCCTTTCAGGGTCCCCAGGCCCTCTCCCAGACTTGGTCTCAAGGTCACCCAAATTTCAAAAAAAAAAAATTATTTTTTCTTATGAAAAGATAGAGAATATTTTCCCGACCATAATGACACCAAAAGTATGAAATTTGATGGAAAACTTACGGAATTATGCTCTCGCGAAGTTAGCTGTCTCAACGATGTTTACGCATCGGCGATTTTGCCCACTTTGAGCCCTATTTTCAACCAATTCCAGTGTACTAGTCGACATAAATCATAACCATTTCGCTAGAACTCCATTTTTTCTATCAAATGAGTACAAGAAACCACCCATTTACCGATTTCAGCTATTCAATACAGTGGTCAGAATTTAGCAATTTTGCCAATTTCACACAAATTTCAAAAGATGCCAATTTCCAAATAGGGTCCAGAATAAACAAGAAAGACATTCCTGGCACTAAAATAACATTTCCTCTGTTCATTAGTCATGTCCCCATGCCCCTCTTACATTCTTTTGCCTTCCACTTTGAATTTTTATTCTCACGAAAAATAGAAGATTTACTGTTATGCAGACTACTTCATTAGTATAGAAATGGTATAAATAATATCAGCGCACTTGTGTAAGAATATTAGACTCACCAGTTGACGTGTATTGGACACTTAGCATGATTTGTTTACTTTTTAACTTGGGTAAAAATCGAACATTTCTGCTAGTTTGAGCTCAATTTCAAGGTACTTTTCATTGTAAAACCAGTCAAAATCATCTCGATTTCTGTAATATGTTTTCCATTCTATAAAATGAGACCAGGAAAACTAGAATACAACAATAAATACCATACGAAAATACATTGCAAAGTCGCTGTTTTAATCCAAAAACACCGTCATAGCTTTTTTTCTCATTACGCACTGTATGCTGCAAGATTTTTTTTACACTGCACCCATTGACCACATTGACCCATTCTTTCATATGTAGGCCTACCAGCTTTCTCTCACTAGATTTGAGGGCGCTAGAATTTAGGCGTACTAGTACGTCAAAAACCCTGGTGCGTAAGCTGTACTAGTACGTCCGAAACCCTGAAAGGGTTAAGGGAAGGGGGACAAAAGAGATCGTAAAAATTATAGAGGAATACATTTACTGAGTATACCAGGAAAAGCACATGGTAGGGTTATTGAAAGAATTAGAGGGAAGACAGAATGTAGGATTGCAGATGAGCAAGGAAGTTTTAGAGTGGGTAGGGGATGTGTAGATCAAGTGTTTACATTGAAGCATATATGTGAACAGTATTTAGATAAAGGTAGGGAAGTTTTTATTGCATTAATGGATTTAGAAAAGGCATATGACAGAGTGGATAGGGGAGCAATGTGGCAGATGTTGCAAGTATATGGAATAGGTATTAAGTTACTAAATGCTATAAAGAGTCTTTATGGATAGTGAGGCTCAGGTTAGGGTGTGTAAAAGAGAGGGAGACTACTTCCCGGTAAAATTAGGTCTTAGACAGGGATGTGTACTGTCACCATGGTTGTTTAATATATTTATAGATGGGGTTGTAAAAGAAGTAAATGCTAGGGTGTTCAGGAGAGGGGTAGGATTAAATTATGGGGAATTAAATACAAAATGGAAATTGACACAGTTACTTTTTGCTGATGATACTGTGCTTATGGGAGATTCTAAAGAAAAATTGCAAAGGTTAATGGACGAGTTTGGGAGTGTGTGTAAAGGTAGAAAGTTGAAAGTGAATATAGAAAAAGTAAGATGAGGGTATCAAATGATTTAGATAAAGAAAAATTGGGTATCAAATTGGGGAGGAGGAGTATGGAAGAAGTGAAGGTTTTCGGATATTTGGGAGTTGACGTGTCAGCGGATGGATTTATGAAGGATGAGGTTAATCATAGAATTGATGAAGAGGAAAAAAAAAAAAAAAAAAGGGCGAGTGGTGCGTTGAGGTATATGTGGAGACAAAAAAACGTTATCTTTGGAGGCTCTTTTTGATTATAATAATAATATCTTTGGAGGCAAAGAAGGGAATGTATGAAAGTATAGTAGTACCAACACTCTTATATGGGTGTGAAGCTTGGGTAAATGCTGCAGTGAGGAGGCAGCTGGAGGCAGTGGAGATGTCCTGTCTAAGGGCAATGTGTGGTGTAAATATTATGCGGAAAATTCAGTGTGAAAATTAGGAGAAGGTGTGAAGTTAATAAAAGTATTAGTCAGAGAGCTGAAGAGGGGTTGTTGAGGTGGTTTGGTCATTTAGAGAGTGGATCAAAGTAGAATGACATGGAGAGCGTATAAATCTGTAGGGGAAGGAAGGCTGGGTAGGGGTCGTCCTCGAAAAAGTTGGAGGGAGGGGGTAAAGGAGGTTTTGTGGGCGAGGGGCTTGGACCTCCAGCGTGCGTCAGCATGTTAGATAGGAGTGAATGGTATTTGGGACCTGACGAGCTGTTGGAGTGTGAGCAGGGTAATATTTAGTGAAGGGATTCAGGGAAACCGGTTATTTGTACATAGCTGGTCTTAGAGTCCTGGAAATGGGAAGTACAATGCCTGCACTTTAAAGGAGGGGTTTGGGATATTGGCAGTTTGGAGGGATATGTTATGTATCTTTATTACGTATTTGTTTCTAAACTGTTGTATTCCGAGCACCTCTGCAAAAAGTGATTGTGTGAGTGAGGTGAAAGTATTGAATGATGAAAGTATTTTCTTTTTGGGTCACCCTGCCTCAGTGAGAGATGGCCGACTTGCTAAAAAAACAAAGAAAAAAAGCTGTGTATAAGTATATACCAAATATACATACAATCCCCAATTCAATTTCATGGAAGTCCATCCCCTCAGGGGTCATAAAGCACCTGAGGGGATGGAAGGTATTTAGGGTCAATTCAAGGAATTGGAGCATAGGTCTGATTCCTTAGATCAAATTTTACTATTTGATTACTTTCACTGTAAAATTAAGACAATAATCAAAATAATATATTTTATTACATACACTTATACAATATTTTCATAGCAGGTTAACAAGGTCTGCAATATTGACCAAAATAATGTATTTAAAATTGCAGCTCATTGATATTTACACTAATATCCTGAAATATACTGTTACTGTAAATAGATATTTTTCTTTATATAAAGCAGCCTTGACAAAAGCGTTTATATAATACACAGACATTAAATTTCCTTGCACTGGAAGCTTGACATAAACCATTAATGAGTCAAACACGACATTTTCACTTGTCTAAATACGTAACAGGAGCCATTCTAAATATGGGCACAAAACTTAAGACATATCACAATTGCACAGGGTTTGTAAAAAGTATTAGAAAATGAGTTAGGTAAATAAGTTATAAGAAATAAAAGTTCTACAGAAGATTGGTTAAAGCTTCATCTCCCAAACGACAATATGTGCATCTTTGTCATTGGAATAAGGAGGTTGGACGTCCTGGAACTGCCTCAAGTTGATGTAGCCTCGTCCACCCATCAGTGTCATAAGTGTGCGTGACTGATCATTTTCTTTGCGGCGTCCAGAAATGGTGGACCTATTTGTTGTGCCACCACTTGTTGTCGAGTGAGACACGGTGTCGTGTGCTGCTGTGGAGACATTATTCAATGCGATAACACTATTCATAACTCCACTGCCATCTTCTGATCCTGAGGATGTGGTACAGGCTGAGGAGGCCCTGGAATCCATGGACCAGGTTGATAGATCCAAGGAGCGAGGACGTGAGGCTTTCAGTCTAACGCGCCGATCAAGAGTACTAACTTGAGAGGGAACGGCCAATTCTGGATCACTGCGGCGCATAGAATCATATCGGGAAAGCAAAAATCCTTCTCCTATTATCATTGGCTCATCTTCGTACTCGTGAACGTTTAACAAATCGCCATAGAGACCATATACATCACACTCCTGACTACCTGCTAGAGTTCCTAGCCCTAAACCACGTGGTAGTGTCTTGGAGAGACGCCGCACGTGTTGCTGGGTGTCTCTTGGTTTACGTCTCAGTATTACAGGAGAACTCAGCTGTTGCCGCAGGCGAGGTGGTACACGTTTTGGTGGTACAAGACTGCCATCGCTTTGTTGCTTTTCAAGTCGTGACGCAGGTGTTGGTGTAATTATAAAGCTTCTGATGTCATCAGAACCATGAGATCGGGAGCCATCTTGTTGAGGATGACTGAGGTTATCTTGTAAAGATTGACGAGAGCCAGGCCGTAGCTCGGGAAGAGTAGCCTGTGGTCTGGCATGAGGTTGTAGTGCAAGAAGGAATGTTATTGGTCCATTATGAGCATGATAGCTAATATTTGCACGTCCACTAATTATTGGTACACCCTCTAAGCGAGGCAATGGAATAGTAAGAGCAACGCCTACATTTGTCCCCACCCAGAGGAGTCCTCTTGAGGCTAACAAAGCTGTCACATTTATACTGGAAACAGCAATCCCTCTTTCACCCAACACACGATTAACATTTGAAGCAACATTGATATCTTGAAGGTGTCGGAAAGTTTCTGTGTGATATAAACATATGGTTGAGGTGTTCTGCTGGGCAATCCAGAGTCCAATGCCAGAATGTGCCATCAGTTGTACACCACCAGCACCTTCGTGATGTACAGAGAACTTCTTCTGTGGAGAAATAAACTGCACTGAAGTAACAAAGAATAATAATCTAGCTAGGATTTGTACATTAGTAATATAAACAGATATTTTATAAATGGCACTTTTTTTTAACATGTTGGCTGCTTCCCACCAAGGCAGGGTGACCCAAAAGAAAGAAAAAAAAAACTTTCATTATCATTCAGCACTTTCACCATCACTCATATGTAATCGCAGAGGCGCCCAGATACGACAGTTTAATCACTCCAAACCCCTCCTTTAAAGTGCAGGCACTGTACTTCCCATTTCCCGGACTCAAGTCCGTCTAACCGGTTTCCTTAAATCCCTTCACAAAGTATTACCCTGCTTACACTTCAACAGCTCGTCAGATCCCAAAAACCATGCGTCTCCATTCACTTCTATCTAGCACGTTTGCTGGAAACCCAAGCTCCTCACCCACAAAACCTCCTTTACCACCTCCCTCCAACCTTTTTGAGGACGACCCCTACCCTGCCTTCCTTCCCCTACAGATTTATATGCTCTCCAAGTCATTCTACTTTGTTCCATTCTCTCTAAATGACCAAACCACCTCAACACCCCCTCTTCAGTCCTAATTCTTTTAGTAACTGCACACCTCTTAATTTCTACAATAAGACTTCTCTGCATAATATTTACACCAAACACTGCCCTTAGACAGGACATCTCCACTGCCTCCAGGCAGTTCTTCGCCCATACGAGTGTTGGTGCCACTATACTTTGTACATTCCCTTCTTTGCCTCCATGGATAACGTTTTTTGTCTCCACTGATACCTCAATGCGCCATTCACCTTTTTTCAATTCTAAGGTTAACCTCATTCTTCATAAACCCATCTGCTGACAAGTCAACTCCCAAATATCTAAAAACATTCACTTCTTCCATACTCCCTCTCTCCAATGTGATATCCAATTTTTCTTTATCTAAATCGTTTGATACACTCATCACCTTACTCTCATCTATGTTCACTTTCAACTTTCTACCTTTACACACCCTCCCAAACTCATCCACTAACATTTGTAATTTTTCTTCAGAATCTCCCAAAAGCACAATATCAGCAAAAAGTAACTGTGTCAATTCCCATTTAGTATTTGATTCACCATAATTTAATCCCACCCCTCTCCCAAACGCCCTAGCATTTACTTCTTTTACAGCCCCATCTATAAATACATTAAACAACCATGGTGACATTACACATCCCTGTCTAAGACCTACTTTTACTGGGAAGTAATCTCCCTCTCCTACACACCCTAACCTGAGCCTCACTATCCCCATAAAAACTCTATACAGCATTTAGTAACTTAATACCTATTCCATACACTTGCAATGTCTGCCACATTGCTCCCCTATCCACTCTGTCATATGCCTTTTCTAACTCCATAAATGCTATGAAAGCTTCCCCACCTTTATCTAAATACTGTTCACATATATGCTTCAATGTAAACACTTGATCTACACACTCTAAAGCCTCCTTGCTCATCTGCAATCCTGTTCTGTCTTGCCTCTAATTCTTTCAATAATAAACTTACTGTATACTTTACCTGATATACTCAGTAAACTTATTCCCCTATAATTTTTACAATCTCTTTTGTCCCCATTCCTTTATATAAAGGAACTATACACACTGCCAATCCCTAGGTACCTTCCCTTCTTTCATACATTTATTAAACAAAAATACCAACCACTCGAACACTACGCCTATCCCCCTGCTTTTAACATTTCTGTCGTGATCCTGTCAGTTCCAGCTGTTTTACCCCCTTTCATCCTATGTAATGCCTCATGCAACTCCCCCACACTCACATCCTGCTCTTCTTCACTCCTGAAAGATGTTATATGTGCCTCCCTGGCCAGTACATGAAATTACTGCCTCCCTCCCTTCATCAACATATTCCCGCCATCTACCCAATACCTCCAGCTCCTCTACTCTGTTTTTAGCTGACAAATCCATTGGTTCCCTAGGCTTTCTTAACTTGTTTATCTCTCTCCAAATTTTTTTCTTATTCTCCGCACAGGTAAACAGCATTTCTAAAATGACACTGCTCCACCCTGCTACTTTACTAGTTGTGGTATACAGTGGACCCCCGGTTAACAATATTTTTTCACTCCAGAAGTATGTTCAGGTGCCAGTACTGACCGAATTTGTTCCCATAAGAAATATTGTGAAGTAGATTAGTCCATTTCAGACCCCCAAACATACACGTACAAATACACTTACATAATTGGTCGCATTCGGAGGTAATCGTTATGCGGGGGTCCACTGTATTTAAAATCAGTAGGATTATATCTGTACAAGTTCAGTAGCTTTTAAAGAAATCTTGAAATAAATTTAAAGTATAGAAAATAAATCTGTAGACTATAAAAGAATGAAAATAAGAGACTGCAAAGCCACCAGGTAAAACTGTTAATTTTAAAACTGAATTTTAAAATGTAAATATATAATCGAGTAGGACCCCAACTAATCATGTTATATTTTTATGATGCCTACCCTATGGAACTAATTACAAATGAGCAACTTTTATTTCAATATAAGCATTTAACAACCAAACCAATGCACAATGTATATAGGGACACTGTATTGCCATGATACTCAGTTTCTTCTCATTCTAACCCTGATTATGGGAAGCAGAGGTTATGCAATATATTATACAAACTGTAATGTGCTTAAGTCCATATGCAATATATTGCCAAGTAGATAGATGACAAGGAAGAATGAGATAAATAAGGAATGAAAATTGAGAGATATGGGAGGAAAGTGCAAAATAGACAGTGAAAGCAGGGGCACAATAAGGGAACATTGTATCAACGTCCATGGCCCCAAACTATATTAGAAACACTGCTGGGACAAGTATAGAAGTCTTCAAGAGGAAAGTGGACAAGTATCATCAGGTGCCAGGCTGTGCTGGATATGTGGGTCAGAGGACCAGCAACAGCCTGGCTGACCAAGCAAGCACCAGACGAGTCAGACTCAACACCTGGCTCTGGGAGTAAAAAAAACACTTTGAAACTCAAAGGTACGATACTAGAAGAGTCAGAAGGGATAACTGATATGTTAAAAAATGGCACAGTTGCAAACAAATCATGGAATAGGTGGGCTTTGAGCCCATGGCAAGCCAGTCTTATAACTAACAGGCCAGTGTATTGTCTACTGGAACACAGTGCACTGGCTTGCATGGATTCATACTTCCCCTGTTCTAGGATTAGTTTGCAATCATGTTAGAATTTCATTAATAATGACAGTGGCTTTGTGGGGACTTGAGCTAGAGCAAGCTACAGCCATGCTGGTATGAAATTCATCTCTAAAAACCTGCATTTGCAGTCACAGTGGGGTCCATGCTAACCTTCCTATGGTGAAGGAATATACCTAGTTTGATCAATTGTAATTATTAGGCTATCAAGATACAGTGGCTAACACACTGGACTGCCAGTTTTAGGACTGGCTTATCATGGGTTCAAACTCTACCTGTTCCGTAAGTTGACAAAATGGCCAGTTTTTATATATTTATTTTATACCTCTCTCTCCCCCTTTCTCATTCTCTCTTAATGGTATTTACTTACAGTAACTTCTGCTGTAAAGCAATCGATGACATGCACATGGTCTCCACAAGCAGCATAGACATGAGTGTTGATGGGAAGGAGTGCCGAGACTACTAGTGAGCCGAGGACAATATTATGAGGTTCACGGATTTGCCAGGCACCATCAGCACCTCGCCGGTATACCTGCACACATCCGTTACACAAACCTACATATACCTGCAATATATACATACACACACTTAAGAATCTGTGAACTCTAAAATGTACTGAACTACAGTAAAAACACAGTAAACAAGCCCATCTTGAAATCTCTTAAATTAACTGTTCAAATCTTAGAAGTACTTTCAAGGGTTTTTTCTAAACCCCTAAGCATATAAAAGAAAATTAGACCTTTTATATCATTAAAGAGAAAAGATAAAGGCTAAGAAATTCTTAAGTATTGTAGTTCAAAATGCCTCAGTGCAATCATAATATATAAACAATGGTAGACACTGAAACCTGCACAGTATTTACTAATAATTCGTGTTATCAAAAATTATGCAATATATTGTACTCTAGTAGTAGGGTTACTTTGTCAGTTTTGTTTACTATACTTATTAAAATGTGCTTCATTAATTTTTCTGTTCTATTACCTAAATTTTATTACCTAGCTGTTCTACTGAGAATAATGTATTACCTATTCTTGAGCACTATTCTAATTATAGTCAGACTCCAGCGAACAGGCCTTCCCAATATACTAACTCTTGTTTTTCCAATTCAATTTCCAGTTTTTTTATTTTCTACAAAATTTAGGGATATTTCGCATTATTCTTAGTTTAAACACTGTGCTTGCCGGAAGGTGGTGTACTCAACAACATGGAAGAACACTACTTAGTTTGTAATTAAGGTAAATTTTACATTTTTAATGTACTAGGTATATATACTGTTGATTATTCGTCCAGTACAGCAGTGCTGAAAATATATTTTATCTCAAAAGGGCTCCTGGTTCCAGCAATTCTGATTCAGGTAAAAGGGACATAGATGCAACTAATGTGACATTTCATTGCACATTAGTTGCATCTATCCTTTTTACCTAAAAATTTGTAATTTTACCATTATTACTAAGTCTGATTCAGTGGGGTTAGACTGTAGTGCAGTGTTATTCACTAATTTTTGCAAGAGAACCACTTCTGTTAAACACATTGATTGAGAGAGCCGCAGCTACTGCAAGTTAGCGTAACTCAACTAAATTAAATAGTACTGAGCTGCTAGTGCAATATAGTAAATGAGAAAAATTAGACATGGTAATATTAGCCTGCATATCTTGTTATTAATAGCAAAATAAAGACCAAACTTACTTAATGCTTCTTTTCTACTGGTCGGGTCTGGGATGGCTGTTCATCACTATTGCGTTTTTGTTTAACCACAAATCGATCCATCGTAACGGACACTACTTGACTGCACTTTGATTTCAAGTAAAACTAGCCCATCGCAGCTACCTTCCACAAGCAGCAACAGTTAAGTCGTTGCTTTCATATATGTTGCCGCAGTCTCAAATATCTGTTGCCTATTTTCAAACACAAATCTCCAAGAGTAACGAAATACATCCAGTCTCCCCCGAAAGCTTGAACTCAACTGATTCAGCGAGACCACCGACGCCTAGAGCTAGACGTGTCCCTGATCAGTTTCCCGTAGTGGACACGTATGATTTCTGTACAACTAGGGTAGGGATGTTAGAATGTTATCTCTTACTGTGACTTCATCTTCCATCTCACCTCATGAAAATATGTATCTTACTTGAAAAATTATTTTTCTATATTTTTTTTTATTAATTAATTTACATATTTTTCGAGAGCCATGAATTGAGTCATCGCGAGCCGCACAATGAATACCACTGCTGTAGTGCATTATCCTCTACCAAACTACAAGGGATCTTTGAATCCCTCTCAGAATATTAACCTCATTCTTCAAGCATATTCTTTACATTCACTCTACTCTCTTCATTCCTAACCACTCACCATAGTTACCATCTCAAAACTCTAGTGCCCTTCCCTTTGATCTCTTAAATATATTAAGTTATATACATCATGACAAAGGGACCTCAGAAATATTTTATGTAAAAAAATACATTAAAGGAATCACATCTAAGCAGATGTTATAACTTAAGATAGGGACTGGGACAATAATATTTTATTTCTAATTCCTATTAATTTTTTTTTCAATAGTGAAATTTACAAATAACGTACTCACAAGGGATGGGTCCATTGTTTAATTGGACCGGTGGTAGTGTTATATCCCTATTTTATGAGTGCATAACAAAAAAAAAAAAAAAGAGAAAATACTAAAATATTGAGAAAAGTATCACATCGTATTTTTTATACTGTTGGGTTGAGGGATTGTGGCAGCACCTGTGCAATGGCCTTAAGACCATTGCAACTCTAACTCAACATTTAAACAAAAATATTTGATGGCTTAGGGGCCATCACAACCCTTCACTGCAACATTACCAAAGGCACGATGTGATAATTTTCTAAATATATATTTTTTTTTTTGTTATGGGCCCAGAAAATGGGGGTATAACACTAGTACACCTTAATAAACAATAGACCCATCTCTGGCATAAGGAAGGAGGAATGGTGGTTACTACAGCAAGTAATATCACATTGCTCCCCTTTCAAAGCCAAAACCTACCTACCTACTTATCTCATTCTCTCCAAGCTTGATATACAATCTAAACATTTACCTATTTTCCTCACATTGTAACTGATGATACAGGATGATTTGGTCCTACTTGTCTAAGAGGAAGTGGTCATTAACCCTTTGACTCTTTCAGTTGTATATATACGTCTTACACGCCACTGTTTCTGACGTATTTATACGCGTAAATTAAGTGGGAGAAAACTGGTAGGCCCACATGTGAGAGAATGGGTCTGTGTGGTCAGTGTGCACCACATAAAAAAAATCCTGCAGCACACAGCGCATAATGAGAAAAAAAAAAACTGACCGTTTTTTTGGATTAAAATGCCGACTTGGAGGTGTATTTTCGTATAGTATTTATCGTTGTATTCTCATTTTCATGGTCTCAGGTGATAAAATGGAAAACAAGTTACAGAAATAGAGATGATTTTGATTACTTTCACGATGAAAATGACCTTGAAATTGAGCTCAAAGTAGCGGAAATGTTTGATTTTTACCAATGTTCAAGAGTAAGCAAATCGCACCACACGTCCAATACACTTCAACTGGGGAGTCTAACATTCTTTCACTAGTGTACTGATATTATTTATACCATTTTTTCAATAATGCAGTAGTCTGCATAACAGTAAATTTTGTATTTTTTTGTATGAATAAAAAATCAAAATAGAAAGCAATAGTAATATAAGAGGGGCCTAGAGACATGACTAATGAACAGAGGATATGTTATTTTAGTGCCAAGAATGTCTACATTGTTTATTCTGGACCCTATTTTGAAATTGGGATCTTTTTTAATTTGCGTGAAATTGGCCAAATTGCCAATTTCTGACCACTTTATTGGGCAGTTCAAATCAGTAAATGGGCGATTTCTTGTACACAACTGATAGAAAAAATGGAGTTCTAAAGAAATAGCTATGAGTTTGGTCAACTGAAAGAACGTAATTGACCAAATACTGGGCTCAAAATCACCGATGCATATATGTTGCCAAGACCGCTAACTTCGGGAGCGTAATTCCGTGCATTTTCGACCAAATTTCGTACTTTTGGTGTCATTACCATCGGGAAAAGATTTTCTATCATTTCATAAGAATTTTTTTTTTTTTCCAGAAATTTATTGACATAAAATGAGTTTCAGAAAGGGACCTGCGACAGTCAAAGAGTTAAGGGAAAGTTTGGGACATGGGTAGCCTAGAATCTGGTCACTCTGAGCAGGAGGTAGTTGTTTAGCAGTGGGAGGGTCCTATGATTCTCTGTTTTGGTTGCTATTTGAATTTGTATTATGCAAACTTATTAATCAAGAATCTACTGCACTTAGTACATGGTTATATCTACTTGCATGTTTTATATATGTACTGTATTTTATATGTATTATATATGTACTGTATTTTTTCACCATCATTCACTCCATCACTGTCTTGCCAGAAGGGTGCTTTACACTACAGTTTTTAAACTGCAACATTTCGTTCGGATTTTTAACCCCGGAGGGTTAGCCACCCAGGATAACCCAAGAAAGTCAGTGCGTCATCGAGGACTGTCTAACTTATTTCCATTGGGGTCCTTAATCTTGTCCCCCAGGATGCGACCCACACAGGACAACAGGTGTAAGGAAACGTGTCGAAATGTTTCCACCCGCCGGGAATCGAACCCCTCCTTCAGAGTGCAGGCACTGTACTTCCCATCTCCAGGACTCAAGTCCGGCCTGGGAAACCGGCAGGCCGGACTTGAGTCCTGGAGATGGGAAGTACAGTGCCTGCACTCTGAAGGAGGGGTGTTAATGTTGCAGTTTAAAAACTGTAGTGTAAAGCACCCTTCTGGCAAGACAGTGATGGAGTGAATGATGGTGAAAGTTTTTCTTTTTCGGGCCACCCTGCCTTGGTGGGAATCGGCCAGTGTGATAAAAAAAAAAAATTAACAAGTCGGCCGCCTCCCCCTGAGGCAGGGTGACCCAAAAAGAAAGAAAACCCCCAAAAAGAAAATACTTTTATCTTCCTGAGGTGAAAGTGTTGAATGATGATGAAACTGTGACTTATAAATATAGTACTTTCATACCTTCACGTTATCTTTAATATTTCAGCAACTATCTTCAGTCAGCCCAACAAAGATAATAAAATTTTCTCTCTCCTTCCTAACTTAAACTAGACATTAAGGCAAAAAATCTGAAAAATATCTTGCCTGATCACAGTGGTATTTGATTGTTGTGATAGCAGCTGGTACGGTAGTGGCACCTAATTCCGTCTGCCGTTCCGGATCTAATCCACTGTACACCAATAATCTGTTCATATAAAAACAAGCACAGTTAAATAACTTTACAATAAACATTAAGAATATCTTTTATTTTCAATGACCCAAATGTATCCCACCGAGACAGGGTGACCCAAAAATAGAAATGAACGTTTCTCTTTTTAATTTTAGTAATGTATACAGAAGGGGTTACTAGCCCCCATTCTCCCAACATTTTTGTCGCCTCTTATGGCACGAATGGCTCACGGAGGAAGAATTCTGTTCCACTTCCCCCACGTTGAAGAATATAGTTATGGAATATATGTATATCTATATTTTTTCTTAACATATCGGCCATTTCCCACCAAGGCAGGGTGACCCAAAAGAAAGAAAAAACTTTCATCATCATTCAACACTTTTCACTGTCTTTACGAAGGCACTCAGATATACATTGTATATTTCTTGATTAAATATATGCTGCTATGACAATATAAAGTTTTACGCTGTAACACACAGTTCATTTCCTTTAACAAGAAACCTAATAAAGTACAACCATTCACTGTCAGTCACTCTAGAAGAGTGAAGGCTTCACAGTCCCATGTTGACCCAACATGGATAAAGGCAGTGAAGATGCAGCATTTTTAAGAAAAATAAGTCATAATAATATTGGCTGGATCAATTCACAAATAACCCACACTTAGGAAAAGAAACTTTATATGATATTTCAGTCTATTAAAAAAAAAAATCAGCCTACAAAACTTGCTCATAATTAATAAAATTTTGTATTTGACATTGTCTGATATTTCCCTATGCTGGCAGCAGCACTGTATGACCCTTTTGGGTTTAGCACCTAATAATGATGATGATAATAATAATATGTAAAGTAAAAGGACACAAGTGCAACTAATGTGACATTTTATTGTGGCAACGTTTTGCTCTCCAGGAGTTTTGTCAAGCCGGACAAAGCTCCTGGAGAGCAAAACGTTGCCACAATAAAATGTCACATTAGTTGCACTTGTGTCCTTTTACTTTACATATTGTCGGTAATTCTACCAACATTATTACAATAATAATAATAATAATCCTATGTTAGTAGGTTACAGTACAGACCTTTTCCTTATAATTCTTGGGTTCTTTCAGATTCTGGATTGTATTTTATAACTTTTTTGGTGGCAAAAGAATGTTTAAGGAGCAATTTACATTTACTTACAGGCTCCATACTGTATTGGGTATACATGAATGACCTACAAGGCAAGAGAAAGCACTGTCATTGTTTGTGGATGATGAAAACTACACAATACAAACAGAAAATGAAGTAGTAAAATAAAAAATAGTCTCAACGCAGTGACTGGAACAATTCCCACTACAGTGGACCCTCGGCTAACACCTGCATCGGATAACACCAAAATTGGATAACGCCTCGCTTTGGCGTAAAATATTGGCTCGGATAACACCTAAAAACTCGGTGAGGAACTTTCGTCCCGAACGTGTCCCTACGGCGGCCTGACCGAGCCCGGCCACTCACCTCATGTACCAGCCAGTGTGCCACTGTTTACAAGCCACTGAGGACGATTCCACGCATACATGCGATATATTTTGTATTATTCCATTGTTTTTAGTGCTTGTAACTGCTAATAAGCCACCATGGGCCCAAAGAAAGCTTCTGGTGCCAACCCTGTGATAAAAAGGGTGAGGTGTATTATCGAATTAAAACAGGAGATAATAGAAAAGTACGAGAGTGGAGTGAGTATCTTGGAGTTGGAAAAGTTGTATAACAAACCCCATTCAACCATCGCTACTATCTTGTGCAACAAAAAGGCAACCAAGGAAGGTGGTGTTGCAAAAGGTGCAAGTGTGCTTACAAAACAGAGATCGCAAATACGTGAAGATGTGGAGAGACTGTTGTTGGTGTGAATAAACAAGAAACAATTGTCAGGAGATAGTATTTCTCAGTCAATAATATGTGAAAAGGCAAGGCAGCTGCATGAGAATCTCATTAAGAAAATGCCTCCAAATAGTGCTGTTATTGATGAATTTAAGGCCAGTAAAGGCTAGTTTGAGAGATTTAAAAATTGTAGTGGCATACACAGTGTGATAAGGCATGGTTAGGCTGCTAGTTCTGACAAAATAGCGGCTGAAAAATATGTGCAGGACTTTAAGGGGCACATAGACACTGAAAAATTAAAACCCCAACAAGTGTTTAATTGTGATGAAACAGGCCTGTTTTAGAAGAAAATGCCAAACAGGACCTACATTACTCAGGAGGAAAAGGCACTCCCAGGACACAAGCCTATGAAAGACAGGGTAACTCTAATGTTGTGTAGTAATGCTAGTGGGGATTGCAAAGTGAAGTCTTTACTCGTGTATCACTCTAAAACTCCTAGTGTGTCAAGAAAAACAATATTGTCAAGACTAAATTGTGTGTGATGTGGAGAGCAAACAGTAAGGCATGGGTCACTAGAGACATGTTTATTGACTGGTTCTACGACATGTTTGGCCCCACTGTGAAACAGTACCTCCTGGAAAATAAATTCACTCGAGTGCCTCCTGGTAATGGACAATGCTCCTGCTCATCCTCACAACTTGCAAGAGCAAATTGCGGGGGAGCTGAGCTCCACCAAAGTGAAGCTTTTGCCTCCTAATACTACTCCTCTCCTCCAGCCCATGGACCAGCAGGTCATTTCAAATTTCAAAAAACTGTACACCAAAGCAGTGTTTCAAAAGTGCTTTGAAGTGACCTCAGACACTGAACTGACCCTAAGGATCACTTTAGTATCCTCACTTGCATAAACCTTATAGGTAAGGCTTGGGAGGGAGTGACTTGCAGGATTTTGAACTCTGCTTGGAGAAAATTGTATCCATAATGTGTACAAGAGAGGGATTTTGAAGGGTTTGGGGCTGACCCTAAGGAGCCTATGCCAGTTGTGGAATCTATTGTGGCATTGGGAAGTCCATGGAGTTGAAGGTTAGTGGCGAGGATGTGGAAGCGTTGGTGGAGGACGAAGATGAAGAGCTAACCATTACAGAGCTGCAAGAGCTTCAGGTGCAAAAGCAACAGACCAAAGCTCAGGGATTTCCTTCTGAGGAGGAGAGAGATGGAGGAAGTTGCCTTCATCAAAGATTAATTAAGGAAATGTGTACAATGTTCACAAAGCTGCAAGCATTTATGGATGAATATTATCCTGACACAGCTGTTGCAAGCCGTATTGGCAACTTGTACAATGACACTCTTGTGGCCTATTTTAGGGAAATCTTAAAGGGACGCGAGAAACAGAGCTCTCTGGACAGATATTTTGCGCGACAAGGGTCCAGTGACTCTCAAGCTGGTCCTAGTGGCATTAAAAAACAAAGAAAGGAGGTAATCCCAGAAAAGGACTTGTTACCTGAAGTCTTCATGGAAGGGGATTCCCCTTCCAAACAATAAAACACCTGCATCCTCTGCCCTCCTGCCGTCTCATCACTCATCAACAAGTCCACAATAAGGGTAAGTGTGATGTTATTATTGTTTTAATGTGCATGTATCATTGTTTTCTGTGTAGGGAAATTATTTCATGTAAAAAAAATTATTTCGTTTAATACTTTTGGGTGTCTGGAACGGATTAATTGGATTTCCATTATTTCTTATGGGGAAACTTAATTCAGTTAAAGGCTAAATCGGTTAAAGCCTAGCTCTCTGGAACGGATTAAAGGCGTTAGCCGAGGGTCCACTGTAACCCACAACTTGAAGCAAAAGATCTTCATTAATATGGCATTTCACCTATATAAAGCCTTGTGTAGTTTAAATCTCATACTTGTAAGTCTCCTTTTGCTGTACTTGTTTTACCATGATACAACAAGAGCTGAGTCCATACAGTACATGGATTCAAAAGATAAATATGAAAGAACTAAATACAACTAGTTCATCAAAATTTGATAGGCCAAACAGCTTGAATTTAATGCTTCAAACTCTGCTAGGTAAACATAAACACACAAACTGTAATGTACATGAATACACACAAAAGTTTTTCTTTACTGACAATAGTAAAACCAGGGTATGGTTTACAAGAGGTAGAAATGGAAATATTATGAACTACTGCATATGAGACTAAATACTGAAGATGGGATGCCATGAGTTTAGCTCTGCTCCAATAGACAAATAGATAATACAATTTGTAACTACCCAGTGGTATAAGAGAAATCCCATGCTGAAATCCATGGCTTACAATACACACCTGTGGGAGTGTGTGCCCATCCAAACAGTGTGAGCTCGCAAGGAGGGCTCTTCTGTGGTGGTGATACCAGGGACATGATGCAGTGATGTTACACAAACTTCAACCATGTCTACACGAACAACCTCCCTTAAGCCAACCTTCAAAACAAAGAGCATTCATGTAAGCAATAAGTTGAATTAAATCATTCATTAAATTATAATTATTCTATAGTTATCTTTTAAGAAATGGTTACCTGTTGCATGAGGTAGATGGTGATGTGTGAAGAGACACCATCAGTGGAACACAGCCAGAGATATGTGTGATGTCGACCAGTTCCTGACAACCTGCTTGGCCGCGATAGAGTTACAGTGTAGCAGCACCCACATTTAACCTGGATAAAGATTTCATTGTTACTTTATAGTGTATAAAATATAAAAGTATCTCAAAGACCATCTAAATACAAAAGAAAATTCATGAAACTTGGCTATGAGCTATTTTAGAGTTGCAGTTAAAAATGTCAAAATATAAGTTACTAGAATAAACCATGTACCTATACTGTGCTTAAGAATTGTATGGGTGATATTTGTCCAGATAGTATTTGATGGGTTTAACCCCTTGACTGTTTCAACTCCAAATCCTGAGGTATCTCCTGGTGTCAAAAAAAAAAAAAAAAAAACTTATGAAATGATAGAGAATCTTTTCCCGATGGTAATGACACCAAAAAAACGAAATTTGATGGAAAAATGACGGAATTACGCTCTCACAAAGTTAGCGACCTTGGCGATATTTACGAAGTGGTGATTTCGCCCACTTTGAGCCCTATTTTCGGCTAATTCCATTGTTCCAGTCGACCAAACTCATAGCTATTTCTTTAGAATTCCATTTTTTCTATCGATTGAATACAAGAAACTGCCCATTTACCGATTTCAACTACCCAATAACATGGTCAGAAATTTGCTATTTGGCCAATTTCACGAAAATTAAAAAAATGACAATTTCAAAATAGGGTCCAGAATGAACAATGCAGACATTCCTGGCTATAAAATAACATTTTCTTTGTTCATCAGTCACGTCTCCAGGCATCTCTGATATTATTCTTGCTTTTTATTTTGAATTTTTATTCAAAAAAAAAAAAATAGATTTACTGTTATGCAGACTACTGCAATATTGAAATAATTTTATAAATTATGTCAATCCATTCATGACTGCATATCAGAATGGCTAGTTGGACATTTATTGGATAATGACATCATTTGTTTACTTTTGAACATTGGCAAAAATCAAACATTTCCCCTACTTTGAGCTCCATTTCAAATTCTTTTCATAGTAAAACCAATCAAAATCACCTCTATTTCTATAATATGTTTTCCACTCTATCAAATGAGACCAAGAAAATGAGAATACACCCATAAATACTACACAAAAATAGACCACAAAGTCGGCATATTAATTAACCCTTAAACTGTCCAAACGTAGATCTACGTTTTTTCAACATTTGAAAGTATGTAAAAAAAGTAGATCTTCTTTTCTTTTTTTACATTTGAAAAAGTGTAAAAAAAACTTTGATCTACGTTTTTTTTTTTGGTTATATTTGAAAATATGTAAAAAAACAGATCTACTTTTGGAGCACTACGCATGTGAACGTAGATCTGCTTGGACAGTTTAAGGGTTAAAAACGGTCTGAGTATTTTTTCTCATTATGCACTGTTTGCTGCAGGATTTTTTTTATATGGTATGCACTGACCACACAGACCCATTCTCTCACATGTGGGCCTACCAGCTTTCTCCTGCTTGATTTGAAGCCACTAGAATTTGAGTATATATACGTCAAACAAGGTGGCTCGTAAGACGTATATATACGACCGAAACAGTCAAAGGGTTAATATCTCGGGACACTATCCACCAGGAAGCCTAGTCTGGAACTGAGCCACAGGTGTTAACTCTTGAAAACATCCTTTTGGTATCCATACTCTTATGTAGATGATAGGATTGCAGAGTGGACATAAGTGAAGTACAAGAAACTACAGAGTTTATTAATAATAAATATCCATTTCTGATGCCAGACTTCTACGAGAAATCTCCTTCATTGTAAGATATAACCTTATGTAGATTTTTACTACCTAGATTATGTTCTTAAGCACTTATAAACTTTACTCAACCAGAAATTTTATTAATAATATAACTGTACATTATTACTAGTATTTCAAATTATTTAATATACAATACTGTAAGTCTTTAGCTAATTTACAAATACATCTACCATACACTGGATCATGATCCTCTTGCAGTAAAATCAAATCACATTATAACAAGATATTGGAGAGGGTACAACCTCTAGTTCTTATTCTTTCTTCTTAACTTTTGACTGATTGACATGGACTAGTTTGTTATATCCATTTTTCAACCCCTGTCAAGAGTCCTCTTCTGATGTTAGTAGTCAATTCATTTCACTTCTTTCCACTATCATGCTGAAGGAATGATTTCTAATATAACTGTAGCTCATTTAGCTATATAACTTTTAACCACATACCTCTAGTTACTGTTTCACTGCTTCTAAAGAGTTTATCTTGATCTACCCTAAACTTGCCTTCACTGACAAAAGGACTAGCTCACACAGCCTTCACAGTTCATTTCCCTCAGTTCAGGTAGTAGTTTGAATGACCTCTACTGAACTTTCTCCAGCTTTCCTTTGTGTCTTACTAGACAAGGATTCTGCATTACTCCATGGGAAAGTGGAATAGAATTCTTCCTTCATAAGCCATTCGTGTCATAGGAGGCAACTAAAATGCTGGGAGTAAGGGGACAGTAACCTCTTCTTCTGTATACATTACTAAATTTAAAAAGAGAAACTTTCGTTTTTCTTTTTAGGTCACCCTGCCTTGTTGGGATATGACCAGTTTGTTGGAAAAAAATAAAAAGAATCCTGAATTAGTCAAGAATGAATCACAGGTATGAGGTAGTTTGTTTTGAACAAGACAGTATTTAGGTTCCTGAATGCAACTTCAATATTCCAAGCTTTGTCTGTTTTGCCAATGTTATTCTGTTTTAGGATACAGGTTTGAGGCCATGGTTATTTCTATCTCATTTTGGTTTTTCTATTTCCTCCGGCATGGTGCTCTGTCTTTCCTATTGTTTCCCAAACTCCTGCCTTCATAACTCTGCTTTAATTATGAACTTACCTCAGTGTCATGAAGAGAGGAAAAAACTGGAAGTGTCTTGACAAATAGAGGCATTTTAGTCGAGGGTCGCTTCTCTTGTTCGGGTACATCCCATGCAGGAGAGTTAGAGATATCAAGAGCCAACTGAGCTAATCGAAGTTCTGGTGAAAATAACAAAATCACTATTTTATTGAATGCTGGAGATTAAAATTTGATTTCTTCCTATTTTTTATGAATTTGTAGAGATTATTTTTCTTGATCTGATATGTCTCATTTGTAAGGGAAATTACTTTTCTTGTATTAAGTATTGTTTATGCACTGTGAACACTTACCCACAATCCAATCCTTCTTGATAACAGGATTATTCGTCTGGAAAGTGAAGGTCTCTTTTTCCCGACCTTCTTTGTTTTTCACTGTGAACTGCAAGCAGCAAGCATCCACCCATGCCATCTGCTCATCTCTGATGTGTAAAGCTCTCTGGATGCTGCTGGACACTTGCTGCAGGTGCTCTGCAGTCAATCCCTACCAAAGGATAAAGTCTTTTAATTATATACAGTCTATATCTGACTCAAAATCGTTCTCTGATTCATAAAAATCATGAAAACTTTTTTGCATGACAGTAACAAAGACTATTTTAAATACAGAATGCACAGTTATTTGTAATAGCAGACTAATAATTATAGAGTTATGTTCCAACTTTACTGGTGAGTTACTTTGAAAACTCTTCATACCAGAGATGACTATGGTATACATTGCACATTAATTTCTCAGATTTAAATTATCATTATTATATTACTATTATTACTTTTATTAGAAATTTCCCATATGGAAGTGAGTGGTTAACCACTACCCTCTAATGACTCACCAAAACTATGGCAGGAAATAAAAAAAAAAATCTTTGCTGCTCTGCTCTGCATCAAGGGGGCAGTGACCTGGAACAGTCTACTGGTATTCTTGCTAGTTTCCTAACACAGAAAAAGTGACCAAAACAAGAAACCACACACACACCCTCATTCTTTCTATAATGTTTTTGCAAGAAGTGTATGGACATCACAATTCAATAACACTGCAAGCTACAACATCCCCTGCCATTTTTCAAGTGCAGGCAATAAACTTCCCACCTTTATAATTCATTTCCAGCTGACTGATTCCCGTGACTCCCATTATAAATGTTGCCTTTCTCGCGCTCCACCAGCACATCATACACCAGAAACTGCTTGCTTCCACTTGCTCTTAATTCAACACACACACACATGCCTGCTGGGTGCTCAAGCCTACATCAAAGCCATTTTCCTGAACATCTCCTCACCTTCTATTCAAATCAGATTTATAAACCCTCTGGGTCAACCAGCCTTACTCCACCTTTTCTAAATGACCAAGCCAGCTCAGCATCCACTCAACTCTTATGAATTGCATCTTTCAGAGCACCACATTAAATTTCTACACTCCTTATTCTTTGTATAATATGCACACCAAACATTGCTCTCAATTATTATATTGAAGGGGAAGTGCTAAAATCATAGGGGTTATACAGCACCTGGGGAATCTCAGGCAATCAGGACAGACATAAAGAGACAGGGGACAAGCATAAATCATTGAATCAAGAGCCCCTCATTTGCATCAAGGAACCCCTCAAGAGAAAACATTACTATCAAACAAATGACATAATCAATACTTCAAACCTTCTTCTCGCTGCAATCTTTAAAGACCATGCCACACACCTATATAAAAATTATTTTATTATTAACACATCGGCAGTTTCCCACCAAGGCAGGGTTGCCTGAAAAAAACAACTTGCATCATTCACTCCATCACTGTCTTGCCAGAGGCATTCCTACACTACAGTTATAAAACTGCAACATTATCACCCCTACTTCAGAGTGGAGACACTGTACTTCCCACCTTCAGGAATCAAGTCCGGCCTGCCGGTTTCCCTGAATCCCTTCATAAATGTTACCTTGCTTACACTCCAACAGCACTTCAAGTCCTAAAAACCATTTGCCTCCATTTGCTCCTGTCTAACACGCTCACGCATGCTTGCTGGAAGTCCCAGCCCCTCGCACACAAAACCTTCTGTACCCCGCTCCCTCCAACCTTTCCTAGGCTGACCCCTGCCCTGCCTTCTCTCCACTACAGATTTGTATACTCTCGAAGTCATTGTATTTCATTCCATCCTCTCTACACGTCCAAACCATCTCAGTAACCCCTCCTCAGCCCTCTGGATAATAGTTTTGATAATTCCACACCTCCTAATCTCCAAACTATGGATTCTCTGCATTATATTCACACCACACATTGCCCTCAGACATGACATCTCCACTGCCC
Source organism: Cherax quadricarinatus (assembly GCF_038502225.1). Taxonomy (NCBI): domain Eukaryota; kingdom Metazoa; phylum Arthropoda; class Malacostraca; order Decapoda; family Parastacidae; genus Cherax; species Cherax quadricarinatus. The sequence goes on from NC_091327.1 coordinate 19,084,720, forward strand.
CCAGCCTTCTCCTTGTTGCAACACTCACAACCCATGCCTCACACCCATACAAGAGCATTGGTATAACTATACTCTCATAAATTCCCCTCTTTGCTTTCATGGATAAAGTTCTTTGTATCCACAGACTCCTTAGTACACCACTCACCTTTTTCCCCTCGTCAATTCTATGATTCACCTCATCCTTCATAGACCTATCTGTTGACATGTCCACTCCCAAATATCTGAACACATTCACCTCCTCCATACTCCCTCCCTCCAATCTGATATCCAATCTTCCATTACCTAATTCTTTTGTTATCCTCATCACCTTACTCTTTCCTGTATTCACTTTTAACTTCCTTCTTTTACATACCCTACCAAACTCATCTACCAATCTCTGCAACTTCTCTTCAGAATCTCTCAAAAGCACAGTGTCATCAGCAAAGAGCAACTGTGACAACTCCCACTTTGTGTTAGATCCTTTATCTTTTAACCCCACAACTCTTGCTAACACTCAAGCATTCGCTTCTCTTACTACTCCATCTAAATATATTGAACAACCATGGTGATATCACACATCCCTGTCTAAGGCCTACTTTTACTGGGAAATAATTCCCCTCTTGCCTAAGTACTCTAACCTGAGCCTCACTATCCTTGTAAAAACTCTTCACTGCCTTCAATAAACTACCTCCTATTCCATACATTTGCAACATCTGCCACATTGCTTCCCCTATCCACCCTATCATATTCCTTTTCCAAATCCATAAATGCCACAAAAACCTCTTTATCCTTATCCAAATATTGTTCACCTATGTGTTTCACTGCAAACATTTGGCCTACACACCCCCTACCTTTTCTAAAGCCTTCTTGTTCATCTGCTATCCTGCTCTCTGTCTTACTCATAATTCTATCAATAATAATTCAACCATTTTTTTTTTTTTGTGCCCAGATGTGATTTGACAAAGGTCCAAGACAGACTCAAATGTTAGCATAAGTTTTGTCTCCTAAGTGCAGGTTATTTGCGATACTGTAGGGTACTTACATCATAGGTCCCTCTAAGAGACGACACGAGGGTTGAGATTCGAGAGACTACTTCATAATCATGCATGAGATCATTCATCTCTTGGCACAAGTTATCCACATTCGATCCCAAAGTTTCCTCCGGGATACGAGATGAATTTATGGATCCTGTTTTGTTGACTCCAGAAGCCAATAATCGACTTAATGTTGGGGAAGAGCTTGTGTCCTGAATCTGTAAGGATCAAAAATAAATAGAGTTCATCTTGCACCATCCCAAATAAGACCCACTAAAAAACTTTGCAACTTTGCGGCACCTTTGGCGTCAACTTAAATATGCTTAGTTTTGATTTTAATAATAACAGTGTTTAGTTTTGATTATAATAATACTGCCTAGGAAAATGAATTGTTACATGCTAAATTCAAATTCAAAAATTTTATTCAAACTCTCTTTAAGCATAGTTTTAAATGCAGAAATAAATTATTCTTACCTTGATGGAGTCTGTTCTTCACTGATTTGTCATTGTGGTCTGTCCAGGTCACTGATTCATATTATCATCACCATCACCAATGCCAACACTTAGTTCAGAATGATATTAATGGTGGTATTATAATTGTTGAATTATTTTAATTTCTAACTTCTCATGATATACACTTACATACAATTAGAAAACATTGCACTCAAAACAACAAGCTAATCAATAAAATAAATTTCAAAACACAATATAATTATAGTCGATGATTATGATAACAAGATAAATCTACAACGATAATAAACGTTAATACAAATGCTTGCATTCCAACTAGTAAGTGAAAATATTACTTCAACTTCCATATGATAGCATGCCCATCTGAGGAGCAAAGCTTAACGTTCTGGTGAACGTGACTATCCGCGTTTTGCAATTGTCCAGCAGCGCAGATGATCAGGTGTCAGCCAGAAAGAAAAGTCTTCATGTCTTGCGCTTACGATAACCAGCGCTTATTAGCCTCTGCAATGAAATAATTTAAATTAGTGACACATCTAAAAATGTCCAGCTAATTGTAACAAAATATGATGCCTGAAGATGTTGATAGAATAAAAATGTATCCTAATAAAGCTCTCACTTTTGCATCCCCACCAGTGCCATTACCTCACTAGTCGAACAGCCAATCACTTCCAACTAAGTACCTTCTGTAAGAATATGCTGTTTATTCTCATCACACTGTCTGAAGAAAGCTGAAACTACAAGAAACAATAGTCAATGAAACTTTCTGCAACTATGTTATTTCTGAACTATTTACTGTATCATATTAAAAGGTTACAAAGAAGCAAATTAATTCAGTAGTTAAAGATCCTACAAAAATAATATAGATTAATAAAGTCATTAGATCAGATCAACTCAAAATATTCTAATACAGAATAAAACAGTAATAAAGTGTCAGAGTGGTGAGTATAAATAAGAGTCCATGGATCAGAAAGTTAGAAAGTGACCATCCTAGTCCAGAAATAGCAGAGGCTTCTCAGCTATGGTTTCACCTAGCTAGTCCTGCTTAGTTTAGATTTGGGCCACTGTGTCACTTCATGAAGTAGTATTTTAAGGCAAACCAACTAAAACATGGTTATTTCCATGAGCACACTTGACAGCCCGCTTTCAGCTGCAGCTACAAAGGTAAGGCTTTATGAAATAATATCATTTATATTTGTTTAATGCACCAAACAGCGTTTACAACACTAGTGTTGAAATGGTAGGCATGGAAGAAACAAGCAGATGTCCTCTTTTATCTAACTGTAATAATAGCACACTAATAAGAATCACTTAGTACAATAAATGGTCTATTTCATGACATAAATATTTAAGATTCAAACACTATATAGAAACATGATTACATAAAGCAAATATGCACACACAAAGCAGAGTAAAATGTGTCAAAGAATGAAATATGTTTTTCTCACCAGCAATCAGGTAACGAGCTAATTTATATCCAGTCATCCTTAACATATAACGTTTGTTTATAATTTTCGCATTAATTGTCCCATTATTTTCCTTCAGATAACATCTAGGTAGAAGAAGAAACAATTAAATTCTGTGAATACGAAATAATATATAACATTATATTCAATACATTAGATAGATAAACAACATAGTTATAGATAGTATAGCCTTGAGAGATTATACTACATATCATTCAACTACATCTGATTCACAAAATAAAATATTATCATTCTTTATCTGGTATTAAGATTATATATTATTTTACAAATAATGAGTGTAATAAAGTATTTATCTCTCTAGATCAAGTCTTAAATAATATAACAGGTACCTGCAGCTGCACCCAACTCAACACCATATATTATTACTATATATTTAGTCACTGACTTCATCTAATTTCATTATCTGTAGAACAAATTGTTATAACTGTACCAATACTTTGATCAATTATACGAAACTCTGATAAACATCATAAGTGTTCTGGGACAGGTAAATAGCTACTTACACTACTTATAACAATACACAGTGCAAGCTTCTATCTACACATACATAAAAAAAAAAAAATAAGATTTATAATAACAGAATGTAATAGTGGAATTTCATCTAAGTATACAATCTATTTCCTTAGATTTATCAAATTAAATATTAACAATCATTTTTTCAAAAACAATGAAACTAAACATCCATACAAGATACCCACAAAATATAATAGTCTTGTCACATAAATATTAAGAATGCAGCAGAATAATAATTACAATAACAACAATAATAACAACAATGAAGAATTAGTCTATACTTACTAATAAGATCTGAAGATGATTATGATGAGAGGGAGATGTGATGGTATGTTACATTTAAAGTGGAAACTTCTCTGGCTATGCACTTTAGGAAAAGTCTTTTCCGGCATTTTTCTTTTAATGCCACTATAATTTAGTTGAGATTACTGGATTTCTGTCACATATATTACAATGTAGGTCTTCTACCATGCTCGAGAATTACTATATGCCACTACAATTCAAACTTCAACCAACCTTGTTGCCTGAATTATCACACACTAATTACTAATTTTACCAAATCACAACGAACATTTTGCAAATGATTGCTTTATATGTTATCTTCTGCTATTTTATTATTATTCACAACAACATAACTATTTTCACATCCAAAAGTTGTTAGTTTTAACAGCAATTTTAAAAGAACAGCTTCTTTGATTAATGTTTTGTCATTATGAAATAGATGTTATTTAGCTTATTATACACCTGCCCATCCCACACACTTCATCAACTCTATTTTGCACTATTCTTTCATTTAATAGTCGCAATTTCGAACCTGGTGGCTGGCATCAGAGTTTTGAATTACATGATTATTGCAAACAAAATCAAAAATATGATAATATATTATGAACGTCTAATTGTTCTAGATGCTGACATTGGTTATTGAACACTTACATACATCGCAACAGTCACATATGATACGTTCAAGATTAACTCACGATCTATTATACTGTTTTGTAATCAAGAATATGGTACTTCTATGATAATGGTTTAGCTAATGACATTGTCGATACCATAGCATCGCAAACTGGTCCATCATTGCAAAATGGTTTACTTTACCACTTTTTATGCTCAGCTCCATTATTGAAACATGTTGCAAACTTATTCGGCACTATACTATATGAAATATTTGTCAAAGTAGTCTTAAACCCAACCCTACACAGGTCCTTACGCATAATGGACAATTTCAAAGAAGAGTTATTTATTGTTTGGAGACACCCAAAACAATATAATTGATAATTTCCATAAAGATTACAAGAATTATTATAAATGAATGACATGCAAAGTTTGTTTCTAGTCACTTGCTCTAAATAATAGTAGATAAGCCTTCCTAACATATGTGTAGGATATAGAAAAATTATATGAGGCTTATAGAGTGAGTTATTGAAACACAGACAAGACTATAATAGTGAGGGGTCAGTTAGGTTTGAAATACACAGGTAGTTGACCAAATTTTATATGTTTTATAAACTAGTGCAGTAAATAAAGAATCATCCTGCTGTCATAAGATAGTGCCTTAAAATAAGAGTAAATGAATCTCAGTAGCAGTGAGCTAGCTGGTAGCTTATATTTACTGTCTTCTGACTTATCTTGATCCACTGATGCACAAAGTGGTTACTAGTGAGTGATCCAGTGAACCTGCCACTTTAGTCTGACTGTCCCAGTAGAAGATAACGCCCACTTTGAAAGAGGCTCAAAGACACATGTCTGGAGATAGGAAATGGAGCCTCAGGTATGTCAAATTGCTGGGGTTTTAGCACTCTGCAACACGAGGTCAGTGGAGTAGTGTGGTAGTGGCGAATGAGCATTTGAGTGCACTGAGCTTGGGACTTTCTGGCTCACTAGCTGGTGGCATGGTCATCTCAGCAGAGTGCCATGGCAACATATGCTGGCAGCATGGCGCATATGGCGTGGTAGGGCAAGAGGCAAGGGCATGACAAGGTAAAGGCAGGTATGGTGGTATGGCGCAAGGGCATATGCACTGATACACAAATATACAGAGGCAGCAAGGGCAGATGCTACAATATATACAGGTATATATATACAGTGCATGGGGCAAGGTGAAAGTTTCATGCTGCTATATATAATATATATTATACATATATATATATTATATATATAACAAATATATATATAATATTATATATAAAAAAACATATATATATATATATAGTATGTATATAATATATATATATATATGATATATATATATATATATATAGTATATATATATGAAAAATATATAATATATATATTATATATGCATATATATACATACATATATAGAATAGATATATATATACAGTATATATATATATATATATATATATACAAAGTATATATATATATATATACTTTAAACAAAGTTTATTTGTTTCCACCTATACAAAGCAATTCAAAAAGAAGAAAATCCTCAAAAAAGAAAATATTATCATTTGCCCAACATTGTCACACTAATATTATTTCATTGCTGCAGAGCTTAACATGTGTCAGTTCATTTATAAAAAGTATACATATAAAGATATACAGTATATCTCAAACTTGCTAATATCTCCAACTTTCCAAAAGTGTAGCATTGTATTTCTATTTAGGACTTAAGTCCGGATTATATGAAATAACTGCTTCTCTGAATTTCCTTTCACTAAACATTACCCTGCTCAAGAATTAAATAGATCAAGCCAGGTCCCAAGTACTATCTGGCTCCAGACCATCTTATCTAAATGACACGCACGCTTGCTGGAAGTCCAAGCCTTTACCCACAAAACCTCTTTACTCCCCTCTCTCCAACCCTTGAGGACGACCCTACCCCGCCTTCCTTCCCTATAGATTTATATGTTTTCCATGTCATTCACTTTGATCCATTCTCTCTAAAACACCAAACCACTTTCAATAACCCTCTTCTCTGCCCTCTGACCAATACTTTTATTAATTCAGACCTTCCTCCTAATTTACACCAATTTTCTGCATAATATTTACACCACACATTGCCCTTAAACAGACATCTCCACTGCCTCCAACCGTCCCTCGCTGCTGCATTTACCACTCCAAGCTTCACACCCATATAAGAGTGTTGGCAATACTATACTTTCAGTTACATTCCTTTGGCTTCATAGATACCGTTTTTGACTCCAATTCTAATCTGCACCACTCCACCTTTTTTCCTCATCAATTTAAGTGATTAACTCTATCCTTCATAACCATCCGCCACACGCCAACTCCTGGAAATATCTGAAAATATCTACTTTTCCATACTCCTCCTCCCAATTTGATATCCAATTTTTCTATCTAAACCATTGACACCCCAATCACCTTAGCTTCTTTTCTATGTCTACTTTCAACTTTCTACCTTACACACATTCCCAAACTCATCCACTAACCTTGCAATTTTTCTTAGAATCTCCTCACAAGCACAGTATCATCAGCAAAAGTAACTGTGTCAATCTTCATTTTGAATTTGATTCCCCATAATTTAATCCCCACCCCTCAAACACTCCTAGCATTTACTTCCTTAACAACCCTATCTATAAATATATTAAAATCAACTATGGTGATATTACATCCTGTCTAAGACCTACTTTACCGGGAAATAATCTCCTCTTCTACACACCCCAACCTGAGCCTCTCACTATCTTCATGCAAAAACCCTCATGTTATCATTTAATAACTTACTGACTCCATTCCATATACTGCACAACATCTCACATTGCCCCCATCCACCTATCATATGCCTTTCTAAATCCATAAAATGCAATAAAAACTTCCCCTACTCCTTTATCTAAACATTGTTCACATATATGCTTCAATGCAAACACTTGATCTACACATCCCCTACCCACTCTGAAACCTCTCCTTGCTCATCCGGCAATCCTACATTCTGTCTTACCTCTCTAATTCTTTCACCATAACCCTACCGTACACTTTTCCTGGCATACCTAGTGTTTATTCTCTATAATTTTTACAGTCTTTGTCCCTTCTTTATATAAAGGGACTATACATGCTCTCCGCCAACTTGGTAATTTTCCTCTTTCATACATTTATTGAACAAAAGACCAACCACTCCAACACTATATCCCCTGCTTAACATTTCTTAAGTCATGATCCCATCAGTACTAGCTGCTTTAATTTCTCATTTTAATAATGCCTCACGTACTCCCACACTTACATTTCTCCTGGTCTCTTCTTCACTCCTAAAAGATGGTATACCTCCCTGACCAGTGCATGAAATTACTGCCCCTGTTTCTTTCCTAACATTTAAAAAGTTCCTCGCAAATATTCTCGCCATCTACCCACACTCCATCTCCCATCTACTAACTCCCCTACTGTTTTTAACTGACAAATCCTATATTTTCCTTGGCTTTAACTTGTTTAACCTACTCCAAAATTTTTCTATTTTCATTAAAATTTTTGACAGTGCCTCTCCCACTCTATCATCTGCTCTCCTTGCACTCTCACCACTCTCTTTACTTTCTTTTACTCCATATTCTGCCTTTCTTATAACACTTGCTTTAAAAAACCTCCTCATAAGCTACCTTTTTCTCTTTTATCACACCCTTTACTTCATCATTCCACCAATCACTCCTCTTTCCTCCTGCACCCACCTCCTATAACCACAAAACTTCTGCCCTACATTCTAATACTGCATTTTAAACTATTCCAAACTCCTCTTTCAACCCCCCCATTACTCATCTTTGTACTATCCCACCTTTTCTGCCAATAGTCGCTTATATCTCGCCCGAATTTCCTCTCCCTTAGTTTATACATCTTCACCTTCCCTCTTACTTGTTGTTGCCACTCTTCCTCTTTTTCCCATCTACTTGGTTTCTAACTGTAGCTACAATCAAATAATGATCCGATATATCAGGTTGCCCTCTATAAACATGTACATCCTGGAGCCTACCCATCAACCTTTATCCACCAATACATAATCTAATAAAACTACTTACTGATGCTACATCATGAATCTTGTATTTTTATTTATCCTTTTTCTTGCTAAAATATGCATTACTTATTACCAAATCCTCTTTCACACATAGCGCCCAATTAAAGGCCCCCATTTACATTTACTCCCTGGCACCCCAAATTTACCTACTACCTCCCTCCATAACATTTCTTTTACCCACTTTAGTATTGAAATCCCTAACCACCATTACTCTCACACTTGATCTAAAACTCCCAATGATTCACTCCAACATTTCCAAAATCTCTCTCTCCTCTCTACACTTTCTCCAGGTGCATACACGCTTATTATAACCTACTTTTCACATCCAATCTTATTTTACTCCACATAATCCTTGGAATTATCATGATTTATAGTCCCTCTTTTCCTGCCATAGCTTATCCTTCAAATATTATTAAGTACTTTCTTTAGCTCTAACCTCATTTGAAACCTCATCAATCCCATTTATTCCTCTCCATTGAAACTCTCCCACCCCTTCAGCTTTGTTTCCCACTTAAAGCCAGACATCCAGCTTTCATTCATATAATATCCACAATCATTCTTTCTATCATCTGCACAAGCATCCACGCATATCTGTAGACTTCCCACTTGACAATTTTCTTCTTTATTCTTTTAGTAATCTTACAGGAAAAGGGGTTACTAGCCCATTGTTCTGCATTTAGTTGACTTTACAACACATGGCTTACGGAGGAAAGATTCTTATTCCATCATGGATAATATATATATATATATATATAAAGAGTAGTTATATATATATTATATATATATATATATATATATATATATATTATTATTATATATATATATACATATACATATATTATATGTGTGTGGACCAGGTGTTTACAGAAACATATATGAACAGTATTTAGATAAGGCTAAAGAGGTCTTTGTACATTTATGATCTACATTTACAAAGGACAAAGAATAAGAGATGTCAGTAGCAAGATATGTAGAGTAGTCACTGAGCTGCTTAACAGTTACTGATAAGTATTCTGCCAGAGCACAGAAAGAGCAGTCTGACAAGGACGTGATCATCGTAAGCTGCTCAACATACCCAGACTAAGTCGTCACAGCAGCAGGGTCTTGGCAAGAGTGATTAAAAGATAAGAACACACACAAAAGGGAAGAACACAGCTGCCGCCGATGACTGTGTTTATTTTGAATAGTAGCTTACAGACAAGTGACACTTGGTAGTGTAAAGAAGAAATTACAGTGAATACAGTGAAAGTAAGGTTACAGATAACAAAAGAACCCACTGACAGCAGCAGTACTAGTGCAACTATTCTAATGAGCAATTGAACAGTGACGTGTCTACACGAGGTGAAATCACAGACTGACGAGGAAAGAGTGAGCAGTGCACTTATTCAAACAAAGACCCTTGCCCTGGAGTAAAGAGGAATGCATGAGCAGGTTTGAGCCAACGCTTATGATGGTAAAAGAAGCTGCCAGACAGCTTGTAGTTGAGGCAGGAGGAGGTCATGTCTGAAAAAAAATAATGTATATATATATATATAAATATATATCTATATATATATATATATATATTTTTTTTATTATCACACCGGCCGATTCCCACCAAGGCAGGGTGGCCCGAAAAAGAAAAACTTTCACCATCATTCACTCCATCACTGTCTTGCCAGAAGGGTGCTTTACACTACAGTTTTTAAACTGCAACATTAACACCCCTCCTTCAGAGTGCAGGCACTGTACTTCCCATCTCCAGGACTCAAGTCCGGCCTGCCGGTTTCCCTGAATCCCTTCATAAATGTTACTTTGCTCACACTCCAACAGCACGTCAAGTATTAAAAACCATTTGTCTCCATTCACTCCTATCAAACACGCTCACGCATGCCTGCTGGAAGTCCAAGCCCCTCGCACACAAAACCTCCTTTACCCCCTCCCTCCAACCCTTCCTAGGCCGACCCCTACCCCGCCTTCCTTCCACTACAGACTGATACACTCTTGAAGTCATTCTGTTTCGCTCCATTCTCTCTACATGTCCGAACCACCTCAACAACCCTTCCTCAGCCCTCTGGACAACAGTTTTGGTAATCCCGCACCTCCTCCTAACTTCCAAACTACGAATTCTCTGCATTATATTCACACCACACATTGCCCTCAGACATGACATCTCCACTGCCTCCAGCCTTCTCCTCGCTGCAACATTCATCACCCACGCTTCACACCCATATAAGAGCGTTGGTAAAACTATACTCTCATACATTCCCCTCTTTGCCTCCAAGGACAAAGTTCTTTGTCTCCACAGACTCCTAAGTGCACCACTCACTCTTTTTCCCTCATCAATTCTATGATTCACCTCATCTTTCACAGACCCATCCGCTGACACGTCCACTCCCAAATATCTGAATACGTTCACCTCCTCCATACTCTCTCCCTCCAATCTGATATTCAATCTTTCATCACCTAATCTTTTTGTTATCCTCATAACCTTACTCTTTCCTGTATTCACCTTTAATTTTCTTCTTTTGCACACCCTACCAAATTCATCCACCAATCTCTGCAACTTCTCTTCAGAATCTCCCAAGAGCACAGTGTCATCAGCAAAGAGCAGCTGTGACAACTCCCACTTTGTGTGTGATTCTTTATCTTTTAACTCCACGCCTCTTGCCAAGACCCTCGCATTTACTTCTCTTACAACCCCATCTATAAATATATTAAACAACCACGGTGACATCACACATCCTTGTCTAAGGCCTACTTTTACTGGGAAAAAATTTCCCTCTTTCCTACATACTCTAACTTGAGCCTCACTATCCTCGTAAAAACTCTTCACTGCTTTCAGTAACCTACCTCCTACACCATACACTTGCAACATCTGCCACATTGCCCCCCTATCCACCCTGTCATACGCCTTTTCCAAATCCATAAATGCCACAAAGACCTCTTTAGCCTTATCTAAATACTGTTCACTTATATGTTTCACTGTAAACACCTGGTCCACACACCCCCTACCTTTCCTAAAGCCTCCTTGTTCATCTGCTATCCTATTCTCCATCTTACTCTTAATTCTTTCAATTATAACTCTACCATACACTTTACCAGGTACACTCAACAGACTTATCCCCCTATAATTTTTGCACTCTCCTTTTTCCCCTTTGCCTTTATACAAAGGAACTATGCATGCTCTCTGCCAATCCCTAGGTACCTTACCCTCTTCCATACATTTATTAAACAATTGCACCAACCACTCCAAAACTATATCCCCACCTGCTTTTAACATTTCTATCTTTATCCCATCAATCCCGGCTGCCTTACCCCCTTTCATTTTACCTACTGCCTCACGAACTTCCCCCACACTCACAACTGGCTCTTCCTCACTCCTACAAGATGTTATTCCTCCTTGCCCTATACACGAAATCACAGCTTCCCTATCTTCATCAACATTTAACAATTCCTCAAAATATTCCTTCCATCTTCCCAATACCTCTAACTCTCCATTTAATAACTCTCCTCTCCTATTTTTAACTGACAAATCCATTTGTTCTCTAGGCTTTCTTAACTTGTTAATCTCACTCCAAAACTTTTTCTTATTTTCAACAAAATTTGTTGATAACATCTCACCCACTCTCTCATTTGCTCTCTTTTTACATTGCTTCACCACTCTCTTAACTTCTCTCTTTTTCTCCATATACTCTTCCCTCCTTGCATCACTTCTACTTTGTAAAAACTTCTCATATGCTAACTTTTTCTCCCTTACTACTCTCTTTACATCATCATTCCACCAATCGCTCCTCTTCCCTCCTGCACCCACTTTCCTGTAACCACAAACTTCTGCTGAACACTCTAACACTACATTTTTAAACCTACCCCATACCTCTTCGACCCCATTGCCTATGCTCTCATTAGCCCATCTATCCTCCAATAGCTGTTTATATCTTACCCTAACTGCCTCCTCTTTTAGTTTATAAACCTTCACCTCTCTCTTCCCTGATGCTTCTATTCTCCTTGTATCCCATCTACCTTTTACTCTCAGTGTAGCTACAACTAGAAAGTGATCTGATATATCTGTGGCCCCTCTATAAACATGTACATCCTGAAGTCTACTCAACAGTCTTTTATCTACCAATACATAATCCAACAAACTACTGTCATTTCGCCCTACATCATATCGTGTATACTTATTTATCCTCTTTTTCTTAAAATATGTATTACCTATAACTAAACCCCTTTCTATACAAAGTTCAATCAAAGGGCTCCCATTATCATTTACACCTGGCACCCCAAACTTACCTACCACACCCTCTCTAAAAGTTTCTCCTACTTTAGCATTCAAGTCCCCTACCACAATTACTCTCTCACTTGGTTCAAAGGCTCCTATACATTCACTTAACATCTCCCAAAATCTCTCTCTCTCCTCTGCATTCCTCTCTTCTCCAGGTGCATACACGCTTATTATGACCCACTTCTCGCATCCAACCTTTACTTTAATCCACATAATTCTTGAATTTACACATTCATATTCTCTTTTCTCCTTCCATAACTGATCATTTAACATTACTGCTACCCCTTCCTTTGCTCTAACTCTCTCAGATACTCCAGATTTAATCCCATTTATTTCCCCCCACTGAAACTCTCCTACCCCCTTCAGCTTTGTTTCGCTTAGGGCCAGGACATCCAACTTCTTTTCATTCATAACATCAGCAATCATCTGTTTCTTGTCATCCGCACTACATCCACGCACATTTAAGCAACCCAGTTTTATAAAGTTTTTCTTCTTCTCTTTTTTAGTAATTGTATACAGGAGAAGGGGTTACTAGCCCATTGCTCCCGGCACTTTAGTCGCCTCATACGACACGCATGGCTTACGGAGGAAAGATTCTTTTCCACTTCCCCATGGACAATAGAAGAAATAAAAAAGAACAAGAGCTATTTAGAAAAAGGAGAAAAACCTAGATGTATGTATATATATATATGCATGTGCGTGTCTGTGAAGTGTGACCAAAGTGTAAGTAGGAGTAGCAAGATATCCCTGTTATCTAGCGTGTTTATGAGACAGAAAAAGAAACCAGCAATCCTACCATCATGCAAAACAATTACAGGTTTTTGTTTCACAGTCATCTGGCAGGACGGTAGTACTTCCCTGGGTGGTTGCTGTCTACCAACCTACTACCTACAATATATATATATATATATATATATATATATATATATATATATATATATATATATATCCAAGGTAGTAGGTTGGTAGACAGCAATCGCCAAGGGAGGTACTACCGTCCTGCCAAGTGAGTGTAAAACGAAAGCCTGTAATTGTTTTACATGATGGTAGGATTGCTGGTGTCTTTGTCTGTCTCATAAATATGCAAGATTACAGGTAAGTCTTGCTACTTCTACTTACACTTAGGTCACACTACACATACATGTACAAGCATATATATACACACCCCTCTGGGTTTTCTTCTATTTTCTTTCTAATTCTTGTTCTTGTTTATTTCCTCTTATCTCCATGGGGAAGTGGAACAGAATTCTTCCTCTGTAAGCCATGTGTGTCGTAAGAGGCGACTAAAATGCCGGGAGCAAGGGGCTAGTAACCCCTTCTCCTGTATATATTACTAAATGTAAAAGGAGAAACTTTCGTTTTTCCTTTTGGGCCACCCCGCCTCGGTGGGATACGGCCGGTGTGTTGAAAGAAGAAATATATATATATATATATTATATATATATTATATATTTTTTTTTTTTTTTTTTTTTTTTCCAACAAGTCGGCCGTCTCCCACCGAGGCAGGGTGACCCAAAAAAAAAGAAAGAAAATCCCCAAAAAGAAAATACTTTCATCATCATTCAACACTTTCACCACACTCACACATTATCACTGCTTTTGCAGAGGTGCTCAGAATACAACAGTTTAGAAGCATATATGTATAGAGATACACAACATATCCCTCCAAACTGCCAATATCCCAAACCCCTCCTTTAAAGTGCAGGCATTGTACTTCCCATTTCCAGGACTCAAGTCCGACTATATGAAAATAACCGGTTTCCCTGAATCCCTTCACTAAATATTACCCTGCTCACACTCCAACAGATCGTCAGGTCCCAAGTATCATTCGTCTCCATTCACTCCTATCTAACACGCTCACGCACGCTTGCTGGAAGTCCAAGCCCCTCACCCACAAAACCTCCTTTACCCCCTCTTTCCAACCCTTTCGAGGACGACCCCTACCCCTCTTTCCTTCCCCTATAGATTTATATGCTTTCCATGTCATTCTACTTTGATCCATTCTCTCTAAATGACCAAACCACCTCAACAACCCCTCTTCTGCCCTCTGACTAATGCTTTTATTAACTCCACACCTTCTCCTAATTTCCACACTCCGAATTTTCTGCATAATATTTACACCACACATTGCCCTTAGACAGGACATCTCCACTGCCTCCAACCGTCTCCTCGCTGCTGCATTTACCACCCAAGCTTCACATCCATATAAGAGTGTTGGTACTACTATACTTTCATACATTCCCTTCTTTGCCTCCATAGATAACGTTTTTTGACTCCACATATACCTCAACGCACCACTCACCTTTTTTCCCTCATCAATTCTATGATTAACCTCATCCTTCATAAATCCATCCGCCGACACGTCAACTCCCAAGTATCTGAAAACATTCACTTCTTCCATACTCCTCCTCCCCAATTTGATATCCAATTTTTCTTTATCTAAATCATTTGATACCCTCATCACCTTACTCTTTTCTATGTTCACTTTCAACTTTCTACCTTTACACACATTCTCAAACTCATCCACTAACCTTTGTAATTTTTCTTTAGAATCTCCCATAAGCACAGTATCATCAGCAAAAAGTAACTGTGTCAATTCCCATTTTGAATTTGATTCCCCATAATTTAATCCCACCCCTCTCCCGAACACCCTAGCATTTACTTCTTTTACAACCCCATCTATAAATATATTAAACAACCATGGTGACATTACACATCCCTGTCTAAGACCTACTTTTACCGGGAAGTATTCTCCCTCTCTTCTACACACCCTAACCTGAGCCTCACTATCCTCATAAAAGCTCTTTACAGCATTTAGTAACTTACCACCTATTCCATATACTTGCAACATCTGCCACATTGCTCCTCTATCCACTCTATCATATGCCTTTTCTAAATCCATAAATGCAATAAAAACTTCCCTACCTTTATCTAAATACTGTTCACATATATGTTTCAATGTAAACACTTGATCTACACATCCCCTACCCACTCTGAAGCCTCCTTGCTTGTCCGCAATTCTACATTCTGTCTTACCTCTAATTCTTTCAATTATAACCCTACCGTATACTTTTCCTGGTATACTCAGTAAACTTATTCCTCTATAATTTTTACAATCTCTTTTGTCCCCTTTCCCTTTATATAAAGGGACTATACATGCTCTCCGCCAATCCCTAGGTACCTTCCCCTCTTTCATACATTTATTAAACAAAAGTACCAACCACTCCAACACTATATCCCCCCCTGCTTTTAACATTTCTGTCATGATCCCATCAGTTCCAGCTGCTTTACCCCCTTTCATTCTACGTAATGCCTCACGTACCTCCACAACACTTACATTCTGCTCTTCTTCACTCCTAAAAGATGGTATACCTCCCTGGCCAGTGCATGAAATTACCGCCTCCCTTTCTTCCTTAACATTTAAAAGTTCCTCAAAATATTCTCGCCATCTACCTAATACCTCCCTCTCCCCATCTACTAACTCCCCTACTCTGTTTTTAACTGACAAATCCATACTTTCCCTAGGCTTTCTTAACTTGTTTAACTCACTCCAAAATTTTTTCTTATTTTCATAAAAATTTCTTGACAGTGCCTCTCCCACTCTTTCATCTGTTCTCCTTTTGCACTCTCTCACCACTCTCTTCACCTTTCTTTTACTCTCCATATACTCTGCTCTTCTTATAACACTTCTGCTTTGTAAAAACCTCTCGTAAGCTACCTTTTTCTCTTTTATCACACCCTTTACTTCATCATTCCACCAATCACTCCTCTTTCCTCCTGCCCCCACCCTCCTATAACCACAAACTTCTGCCCCACATTCTAATACTGCATTTTTAAAACTATTCCAACCCTCTTCAACCCCCCCACTACTCATCTTTGCACTAGCCCACCTTTCTGCCAATAGTCGCTTATATCTCGCCCGAACTTCCTCCTCCCTTAGTTTATACACTTTCACCTCCCTCTTACTTGTTGTTGCCACCTTCCTCTTTTCCCATCTACCTCTTACTCTAACTGTAGCTACAACTAAATAATGATCCGATATATCAGTTGCCCCTCTATAAACATGTACATCCTGGAGCCTACCCATCAACCTTTTATCCACTAATACATAATCTAACAAACTACTTTCATTACGTGCTACATCATACCTTGTATATTTATTT
The DNA here is from genome assembly GCF_038502225.1 of Cherax quadricarinatus. Taxonomy (NCBI): domain Eukaryota; kingdom Metazoa; phylum Arthropoda; class Malacostraca; order Decapoda; family Parastacidae; genus Cherax; species Cherax quadricarinatus. The sequence goes on from NC_091327.1 coordinate 19,101,606, forward strand.
ATCCTCTTTTTTATAAAATATGTATTACTTATTACCAAATTTCTTTCTACACATAGCTCAATTAAAGGCTCCCTATTTACATTTACCCCTGGCACCCCAAAATTACCTACTACTCCCTCCATAACATTTTTACCCACTTTAGCATTGAAATCCCCAACCACCATTACTCTCACACTTGATTCAAAACTCCCCACGCATTCACTCAACATTTCCCAGAATCTCTCTCTCTCCTCTACACTTCTCTCTTCTCCAGGTGCATACACGCTTACTATAACCCACTTTTCACATCCAATCTTTATTTTACTCCACATAATCCTTGAATTTATACATTTGTAGTCCCTCTTTTCCTGCCATAGCTTATCCTTCAACATTATTGCTACTCCTTCTTTAGCTCTAACTCTATTTGAAACCCCTGACCTAATCCCATTTATTCCTCTCCATTGAAACTCTCCCACCCCCTTCAGCTTTGTTTCACTTAAAGCCAGGACATCCAGTTTCTTCTCATTCATAACATCCACAATCATCTCTTTCTTATCATTTGCACAACATCCACGCACATTCAGACTTCCCACTTTGACAATTTTCTTCTTCTTATTCTTTTTAGTAATCTTTACAGGAAAAGGGGTTACTAGCCCATTGTTCCCGGCATTTTAGTTGACTTTTACAACACGCATGGCTTACGGAGGAAAGATTCTTATTCCACTTCCCCATGGATATAAAAGGAAAAGTAATAAGACCAAGAACTATTAAGATAAAATCAAAGAAAACTCAGATGAGTGTGTATAAATAAACGTGTACATGTATGTGTAGTGTGACCTAAGTGTAAGTAGAAGTAGCAAGACGTACCTGTAATCTCGCATATTTATGAGACAGACAAAAGACACCAGCAATCCTACCATCATGTAAAACAATTACAGGCTTTCGTTTTACACTCACTTGGCAGGACGGTAGTACCTCCCTGGGTGGTTGCTGTCTACCAACCTACTACCTATAATATATATTATATTATATTATATTATATTTTTTTTTTTTTTTATTTTTTTTTTTTTTTTTTTCAACAAGTCGGCCGTCTCCCACCGAGGCAGGGTGACCCAAAAAAGAAAGAAAACAATTTTCTTCTTATTCTTTTTAGTAATCTTTACAGGAAAAGGGGTTACTAGCCCATTGTTCCCGGCATTTTAGTTGACTTTTACAACACGCATGGCTTACGGAGGAAAGATTCTTATTCCACTTCCCCATGGATATAAAAGGAAAAGTAATAAAGACCAAGAACTATTAAGATAAAATCAAAGAAAACTCAGATGAGTGTGTATAAATAAATGTGTACATGTATGTGTAGTGTGACCTAAGTGTAAGTAGAAGTAGCAAGACGTACCTGTAATCTCGCATATTTATGAGACAGACAAAAGACACCAGCAATCCTACCATCATGTAAAACAATTACAGGCTCTCGTTTTACACTCATTTGGCAGGACGGTAGTATCTCCCTGGGTGGTTGCTGTCTACCAACCTACTACCTATAATATATATTATATTATATTATATTATATTATATATATATATTTTTTTTTTTTTTTTTTTTTTTTCAACAAGTCGGCCGTCTCCCACCGAGGCAGGGTGACCCAAAAAAGAAAGAAAATCCCCAAAAAGAAAATACTTTCATCATCATTCAACACTTTCACCACACTCGCACATTATCACTGTTTTTGCAGAGGTGCTCAGAATACAACAGTCTAGAAGCATACACATATAAAGACACACAACATATCCCTCCAAACTGCCAATATCCCAAACCCCTCCTTTAAAGTGCAGGCATTGTACTTCCCATTTCCAGGACTCAAGTCCGACTATACGAAAATAACCGGTTTCCCTGAATCCCTTCACTAAATATTACCCTGCTCACACTCCAACAGATCGTCAGGTCCCAAGTACCATTCGTCTCCATTCACTCCTATCTAACACGCTCACGCACGCTTGCTGGAAATCCAAGCCCCTTACCCACAAAACCTCCTTTACCCCCTCTCTCCAACCCTTTCGAGGACGACCCCTACCCCGCCTTCCTTCCCCTATAGATTTATATGCTTTCCATGTCATTCTACTGTGATCCATTCTCTCTAAATGACCAAACCACCTCAACAACCCCTCTTCTGCCCTCTGACTAATACTTTTATTAACTCCACACCTTCTCCTAATTTCCACACTCCGAATTTTTTGCATAATATTTACACCACACATTGCCCTTAGACAGGACATCTCCGCTGCCTCCAACCGTCTCCTTGCTGCTGCATTTACCACCCAAGCTTCACACCCATATAAGAGTGTTGGTACTACTATACTTTCATACATTCCCTTCTTTGCCTCCATAGATAACGTTTTTTGACTCCACATATACCTCAACGCACCACTCACCTTTTTTCCCTCATCAATTCTATGATTAACCTCATCCTTCATAAATCCATCCGCCGACACGTCAACTCCCAAGTATCTGAAAACATTCACTTCTTCCATACTCCTCCTCCCCAATTTGATATCCAATTTTTCTTTATCTAAATCATTTGACACCCTCATCACCTTACTCTTTTCTATGTTCACTTTCAACTTTCTACCTTTACACACATTCCCAAACTCATCCACTAACCTTTGCAATTTTTCTTTAGAATCTCCCATAAGCACAGTATATATATATATATATATATATATATATTATAGGTAGTAGGTTGGTAGACAGCAACCGCCCAGGGAGGTACTACCGTCCTGCCAAGTGAGTGTAAAACGAAAGCCTGTAATTGTTTTACATGATGGTAGGATTGCTGGTGTCCTTTTTTCTGTCTCATGAACATGCAAGATTTCAGGTACGTCTTGCTACTTCTACTTACACTTAGGTCACACTACACATACATGTACAAGCACATATATACACACCCCTCTGGGTTTTCTTCTATTTTCTTTCTAGTTCTTATTCTTGTTTATTTCCTCTTATCTCCATGGGGAAGTGGAACAGAATTCTTCCTCCGTAAGCCATGCGTGTTGTAAGAGGCAACTAAAATGCCGGGAGCAAGGGGCTAGTAACCTCTTCTCCTGTATATATTACTAAATGTAAAAGGAGAAACTTTCGTTTTTCCTTTTGGGCCACCCCGCCTCGGTGGGATACGGCCGGTGTGTTGAAAGAAAGAATATATATATATATATATATATATATATATATATATATATAAACACATTGGCTGTCTCCCACCAAGGTAGGGTGGCCCAGAAAAAGAAGAAACATTCTCCATTACTCATTACACCACTGTCTTGCCTGAGGCGTGCCAATACTACAGTTCAAAAACTGCAAATATCCCCACCCCTCCTTCAGCATTCAGGCCCTGTACTTCCCACCTCCAGGAGTCAAGTCCGACTAACTGGTTTCCCCAAATCCCTTCAATACAAAATGCCTAACGACAAATTCCACGGAAGCATAAACTCACCAGCTGAAGAACATCATCTTGTCGCAATAAATAGCGACTTCCTTCCTGTATTCCGCGCAAGGCAAACTTGGTATTGATATGCTTGAGGGTGTCACGGAAAGCTTGGTACTGCTCTGCTTCACGCTTCCTCTCGTTCAGCATCTCTGCTAGTGATTCCAACTGGGTAAGAGCCAGCTGCAGTGACATGCGGTCATGATGTCCTTGAGGGGTATGTTTCAAAAGGTCCTGCAAAATTGAAAACAGGTCATAATACTCAAATCTATAGCCTACAGTATAAAGCTAATAAATGTATTAAATAAATGTATTAAAATGTGACAGGTCTGCACAGAATTAATTACAAGAAAGAAGTCAAAAGTGATGACCACCTAGATGAAACCAATATTTTCAAGGAATTATTGAAACAGTTGGTTTGTTACCAAGCAATCTAGATCCTGTTAAGGTGAATTTACTGGCATACCAGTTCAGTGGTTTGTACTCTAAATTAGTGTGATCCAAGTTAATATCTGTAACATAGATGGTCAAATGAAGGCACAATTCCATGAATTAAATAAACACCCTGAATTGATAGTACTGTATCAAAAGATCATTCAAGATCAATTAATAACTTGACTGTAGATTAAACTAATGACTAAGCCAAGGCAAAAAAAAAAAAAAAAAAAAAAAACTACAGATTTATGCTCTACATATATATTACTGGTTTCTCATTAACCCTAAACCCTTTCAGGGTCTGTGCCGTAGTTCTACGGCTTTGAGTTGAGGGTCCAAACCGTAGATCTACGCCATGAAATCAGCTCACTCTGATAAGCTGTGAGTGGCAAATTTGGGCCTAGATATGAGAGAATACATCTATGTGGTATGTGTGCACCACATAAAAAAAATCCTGCAGCTCACAGTGCATAATGAGAGAAAAAAACTGAGACCGTAATTTTCGATTAAAACAGCGACTTTGCAGTGTTTTTTCATATGTTTTTTATAGTTGTATATGCAATTTCTTGGTCTCATTTGATAGAATGGAAGATATGTTACAGAAATAGAGATGATTTTGATTGGTTTTGTTAACGGAAATGGCTTGAAACTGAGCTCAAATTAGCGGAAATGTTAAATTTTTGCTGATATTCAAGAGTAAACAAATGACCTCACATGTCTAATACACTCCAGCTGGTGGGTCTAATATACGTTCACAAATGTGGTGATATTATACATACAATTATTACAATATTGCACAACAGTAAATCTTCTATGTTTTGGTTTGAATAAAAATTCATTATGTAAATAAAAAATAAAAATGGAATTCATTTGTAAAGCCTGAAAACGTAACTAATGAACAGAGGAAATGTTAGATTAGTGCCAGGAATGCCTGCATTGTTTATTCTGGACCCTATTTTGAAATTGGAATATTTTGAACTTTGCGTTAAATTGGCCAAATTGCCATTTTCCGATCACTATTTTATAGTTGAAACAGTTGACTTGGCAATTTCTTGTGCTCAATCAACAGAATAGAAGTAATACTAGTGAAATAGCTAAGAATTTGGTCAACTGGAATAATGTAATTGGCCTAAAATAGAAGTCAGAGTCGGCAAAATTGCTGATGCGTGTATATCGCTGACATGTCAAAATACACGAGAGCATAATTTCGTCAATTTTCCATCAAATTTTGTACTTTTTGTTTAATTGCCTTCAGAAAAAGATTCTCTACCATTTCATAGGAAAAAATAACAAAATTATTTTTTGAAAATTCTTGGACCCTGGTGCACACTTTGAAATTTGGCCTCTGGACCCTGAAAGGGTCAAACCTAGATCTATGTTCATGTGCGTAGCACTCCGAACATAGATCTACGCTTTTTTAACACTTGAATAATCATAGCAAACAGGTATTGCTTTACTTTAATTAAAATTCCTTTTATGTGATTGGAATTAAATTCAGCAATCAATGCCTGTCAATGAAATAATTCTTGTTGATTCACTGTCAATGTTATGTAATCATCATCTTTTCATGTTTTTGTAAGTTTAAAATGATCACTATTTGTTATATGTATATTTTATAACACACTGGTCATCTCCCACCAAGGAAGGGTGACCACAAAAAAGAAAAATCACTTTCATATCACATACTCCATCCTCATCTTGCCAGCTCTGATACCCCTCCAAACTACAATATCCCCATCCTCCTCCAGAGTGCAGGCACTGTACTTCCCACCTCCAGGACTCAAGTCTTGCAGGTGGGAAGTTCAGTGTAGAGTAGGAAATACAGTATACAACATTTTAAATAAAACAAAAAAATTCTTGTTAAATATACTGTGTACGGGTGACCCCTCAGAAACAATAACAGGTAGATGGTGATCTCCACATTACAAAAAACTTTGTCTAATGATCTACAGAGCTTTTTCAAATAGACTCATATTTCTAGCTGACAACACAAATAAGTAGCAAAAATTTTCCAAGCTGAAAAAGAAAAAATACCTGGAGGAAGAGAATAAACTGAGGGAAGCGCTGGACAGGCTTCACCATAAGTCCAAAGAATGACAGTCGATCAGGCGAGGTGATCTGACGCATCTGCAAGGGTTAATGTTCAATTGCTTATAAAAATAAATTGTAAAAACATTTACTCGAGAGTTTAATTCTCTTTATAACCATGTCCTATATGCAATTATATTATTCACACAAAAAAGTTAAATCTATATGGATCATTCAATGTTTCCCCTATAATCATGGCACATTAAAAAGGTAGAATTAGCGACTATGTTAGGTAAGAGGACACAACTTGTGCAACTAGTGCGACATTTTATTGTGGCAACATTTCGCTCTCCAGGAGCTTTGTCAAGCTGTTACAGATTGACAAAGCTCCTGGAGAGTGAAACGTTGCCACAATAAAGAGTTCCATTATTTGCATGTGTCCTTTTACCAAACATATAATCATGGTTTTTTTAACATATAATCATGGTTTCATGAAAACACACTTTTATACTGACTGCATGAAAACACACACTGTTGAATATTAAGTAAGCATTTACATATTAGTTACAATATATGCAATACAAAAATTATGTATGCAATTCATATCAGCACAGCTCTCAAAGAATACATTTTGGTACCGATTCAAATACTATACCTTCAGGAAATCAGCAAAAGCGGATTTCTTTTTGGATTCTTGCTTTGCAACTTCCATGGCACGTGCAAAGTTGTTGATAAAGTCGCTGTAAATATCCAAGACAATCGCCTTGGAGAAAGAAGCAACAAAGACATCTCCTATCTTCTCCTCTCGATCCCACTGTCGTACACACTCAGCCAGAGCAATACGGAATAATGTGTGGCACTGAAGAATCTCCGATAGTCTATGAAATAGTGTAGAAAGCTTGGCTGCATTAAGAATTGGTGGTTTCGAGTCTTCTATAGGTTTTTTGTAATCCTGAAATTGCAATAATATTTATTTTTCATATCTTGCATTTGGAGATATATACACTAAGTTTGTGACTGCACCTTCTAACAGTGAAAATGACACTGTAAAAAAAAGCAGGATTCAACAAAACAGACAATGTGCAATTACAATACTAAGACATACATATACAGAGGATGCAAAATAATGTGAAGAGAAAAATCAATAAATTTCTTGTAGTAACTTGATATTGCATTTTTTCTAAATTAACATATGTATCTGGTCAAAGATTTAACATGATCAGGCACAGAATATAGAAATACAAAATAAATTCGAGAGATAAGAATTACCCATACTTACATTGACTAGTCTCTGGAGAGTTGCTACATAATTGTTTTCACTATGAACTATAGATGCAACAATATGTCGTCTTTTAATCTGTTCTGGAGTGAGGCTTTGTGGCATGGGAGGCAGAGTTGGGGGCTGGTGTCTGCGCTGGAAGGTGTGTGCAAACACTCCCCCATTCTCAGAAAACAGCCCTCCATGCTCAGAGTCCCCCTCTTCCAAAAGCTTTGGCATCCTGTTGTTAGTATTGGCATTGGTACCATTACTGGTGGTGGTGTAGGAGCTGGTGCGTTCTGTATTAACAATGGTGCTGCTACGACGCTCCACATCATAATTGACACTCTTGCGCAAAGAAAACCATCTGTACAATTTATTGTCTGGTGTAGGTGGAGCATCTGTAAAGGAATTAAATACAGTAATTTAAACTGGTAAAAATTATGAAAGTACATAAAGAGAAAAAAGTCTCAATAATACTGTGGCCTGAACTTTCAAAAATAAATTGTACTTAGGGGAAGAAACCTACTATAAAAGTACAGTATGCGTAATTAAGATCCAGCCTCCAGCTTTCTCTCTGTTGCCACATTCACAACCCATGCCTCACACCCACTCTTGTATGGATGGTTTGTGAACGTTGCAACAAGGAAAAGGCTGGAGGCAGTGAAAATGTCATGTCTGAGGGCAATGTGTGGTGTGAATATAATGCAGAGACCTCATAGTTTAGAGATTAGGAGGAGTTGTAGAATTACTAAAACTGTTATCCATAGGGCTGAGGAGGGGTTATTGAGATGGTCTGGACATGTAGAGAGGATGAAACGAAATAGAACGACTTCGAGAATATACAAATCTGAAGTGGAGGGAAGGCGGAGTAGGGGTCGGCCTAGGAAAGGTTGGAGGGAGGGGGTAAAGGAAGTTTTGTGTGTGAGGGGCTTGGACTTCCAGCAAGTGTCTGTGAGCATGTTAGACAGGAGCACATGGAGACAAATGGCTTTTAGGACTTGAAGTGCTGTTGGAGTGTAAGCAAAGTAACATTCATGAAGAGATTCAGGAAAACCAGCAGGCCGGACTTGATTCCTGGAGATGGGAAGTACAGTGATGGCACTGTAATGTTAATGTTGCAGTTTTATAACTGTAGTGTGAGCATACCTCTGGCAAGACAGTGATGGAGTGAATGATGATGAAAGTTTTTCTTTGGCGGACCATCCTGCCTTGGTGGGAAACGGCCGATGTGTTAATAAATAAAAAAATTATTACATTATGAATCATTACAAGTAATATGTGGTATTATTACTGTATTCATGAGTAATTGCTAAGACTGTCATACAGCACCTAGGAGGGATGGGAGAATCAGGTTGAGCTGAGAAAAGGGATGGTAGTTTAAACTCCTTGGATCAAGCGACCTTCTTCACCAGCATCAAGGCACCCCCTGAGGAGATTAATCTGTGGTATGGCTTAATACCATGAGCCAAACAAATCATCATCTTTCAACAAAACAGCCATATCCCACCAAGGCAGGGTGGCCCAAAAAAGAAAAACAAAAGTTCCTCTGTTTAACTTCAGTAATGTATACAGGAGAAGGGGTTAAGCCAAACAAATTAATGTTATTCAACAAAATGAGTGCAATACCGTAATATGGGAACAATTTATACTGCAATGTCTGTTCACTCCTGGTAAGACAATAACTGAATGATGATGTATGTGTTTCCTTACTTTGGGTAACCCTAACATGGTAGAGGATGGCCAATGTGCTATAAAAGAAATGAGAGGAATTGTATGGGTCACAGCCTGCCAGCCTACTGCACATTTGACATGAAATTTCAAACCAGAAATCTCAGAGTTCTAGGAATGTTAGAAGCTTCACTGTGACCCTTGATCATGTTTTACACAAATATTAGAGTCAACTCCAGCGTCAAGTTACACTTGTTTTTATGAACCTACATTCCTATCAGTATGAACTGAACTTTTAATAGAGATATTAAGAATATAACCATGCGTGTCGTAAGAGGCAGTTAAAATACCAGGAGCAAGGGGCTAGTAACCCCTTCTTCTGCATACATTACTAAAGTTAAAAAGAGAAACTTTTGTTTTTCTTTTTGGGCCACCCTGCTTCAGTGGGATACGGCCGGTTTGTTGAAAGAAGATTAAGAATATAACAAAGCATGGAGGGAGGAATGAATGTGCTTAGAACAAATGAGGAGAGTTTATTACCCCTATACCACTAACATTGCAGGGAATACCAACCAAAACTCAAACAAGAGTCCTAGGATCCTTATAAGCCCCCAGTGCTGCTCCAGATCAGATGGTCAGAGACTACAAAAACTGTTATATAGTAAATGGTATACAGTACTGACAAGCTGAACCTAAAGGCACCCAAGTGTTGCACAGTTGTCTTACTCAACAATTAGAACACTGGCTGGAATTCTATTAATTTTGGTGGAGTAAAAACCTAGGAACATGCTCACCTCATGCTTGAGAGGCAGACAGCTCACAGCTTCCCTTCTTATATTATTACTGTGGTGTGAAATTTTCTAGTTTGTACTGAGAGAGAAGAATACAGGGTCACATAAGTAAATGCTACATGGCACCAGAGCTGGCATTGGTGCCATGGGAGAAAAGGGAGGAATCATGGATGATTATCAGATGTGAGACACTCATTACTACACCACCTAGTAATGGACTGATAAGTAGTAAAAATTAATGGAACCCTACAGTCATTCTGCACTTAAAAGAAATTAAAATAATAAAGATAAAATATCCAATAAAAAGTTAAATAATTCTGCAATTTCAAAATTTAATTATATTACTTTTAATACAGTATAGTTTCTTTGCCTAAACTCTTATTTAGAAATATTATATATATATGTATATCAAAATTAGTTAGCTCACCAGTACCCTTCTCATTGGTATTCTCATGTGTGTTTGGAATATATGCAATCATGAATGCCACAAAAGTGCAGCCTTGAATATTCATGTTGGCTGGGACTTTAAACTAGTTGCCAAGTAAAAATTTCTCTAGTACGTTACAAGGGCATTAAATTGAGAACATATACGCACTTGGCATTGATATTGTACATCATGCCAAGTTCCCAAATGAACATAAAGCTCTAGCCATGATGAATTAGGGATGAATCAATTGGGCAACATTGTTACTCACTCTCTTCTGTAGGTTTAGCAGATTCTTTTGCCTGATCCTCTTTGGAGTCCTTACGTGAGGCATCCTTGAGGCTCTTGCTCGACTGCCGCCTTTCTCGCCACTGTTCTCTCTTTCGCAATAAGCGCTGCTTGAAGTTCTCCAGGCTGTATCAAAAAAAATACAGGTTTTTAAATGTTTACTGAAACATTAGGGATTAGCATATATAGTACTGTATTGTATATGAAAGTAACAGTAGTGTAGCATATCGAACTTTTAAAGGAAAAAATAAACAGCATAATGCATATTACAAAATACTTGCACATGCGGTTAGGAATCCAAAAAAATTATGAAAGATAATTAATACTGTAAATAATTCAAAGTAAAGTACTGTACTCATGAAATTGCAATAACATAATTGCAAACAAATAAAAAAATGGGTAGGACTCAAATCTATGGAAGCCACATTCTAAAACTCGCAGGTGAGTGTGCTGAACCAATGGTCAATTTACCATGGCAGACAAGTTTTAGGACTTGTTCTGTGATTTGATTTACAGTACTGTATGATAGTTTACTGAAATGAATACAAAAATATCTTTAATTGTTGCTACTGCACTCAACTGTAATAGTGCATGTTCAAAATCTTATCAATTACTTTTTTTCTGGTACAAAGTATTTAATGCTTTTAATTCAGGAGATGATATTTGGGTTAGTCACAAAGATTAGTGTGCTAAATGTCAATTTCAGGAAAAACTGCAGGAATAGCATGTGGTATACAGTACCTCGATATTCTTGTGTTGTAAGTACGGTACTATAAATATTAGCAATAACTATTCAAGGCACTTGTATATTCTCTAAAATAAATAGTGCTATACAATAATAGCCCTATTTAACTGCTTATATAGAAAACATATAGAGACTATCCACTGTCTACAGTAAAAACATCAAGCACCTAAATTATTAGGAGCACTAAAAATTCCTCTGAATTTTATGCCATGGAGCAAAAGTAAAAAATATGTCAATTCCTGAGTGACTGGTTCTAAATCTGCACTATGAAATAATGCACTCCCATCAAATATCAGTACATGTACAGATTAATTATCATCAGACCCCTCCCCTACTTATCTTATAGAAAATATTTTACAAGTTGATCTAAGTAATAAATGATCAACAACATTACAGTTTCTACAATACATCAGAGAATGAACTGCCAACTGCCAACAAAAACAACCTGATTAATCACACCATCAATCAGGATGTCTCAATAAGTACAAAAGGTTCAATGGTTTCATAAGGTGAATTACTAACAGACCTTTAACTCACATCAAGAAGAAACTTGATAAGATAAAACAAAGTAGTGACCACCTGGGTTGTGATGCTTATAATGGACTGCATACAGTTAGAACTAATAGCCTGACTGATTAGGTTATCACCCAAAAAGCAATGGTACGAGACTGGGCCACAGAGTTTTAATCCCCCTAACCATCACAAAGTAGATTATAGGTAGGATGGGATTAGGCAATATTGATAGCAGAGGCCTCAGTCCCAAAAAGTAAGGTAGTCCCAAAAAGAGGTGAAGGTGATGTTCAAAATTCAAACATTTATGCTCTCCATAAATGCATGGAGTAGCCTGAACTGGATTTCCAAAAATGTAAGCGAAAAACTGGCCCTAAGTTTGCAAGCCAAAATCACTTCCTACAGAAACAATAAGTTTAGCAGATGGTGCAAAATACCTCCAGTGTAAAAGGAGAGGTACAATGAGTACACTAAGAGAGAACTCATTAAGTGAAAGAGACCAAAATTTTTTATTACTCCTCCCTTCATACATATGGAAAATTATCAACAGACCCCCAGCTGTCTTCAAGAATATGAGAGGGTAAAAATTTTAAATCTGGCAATTAGGCATGCTAATGAAAATTTAATGTAATAAAACTCCTATGTTATGTAATCCATGCACAAAGTTATACCATACAGTATTTGTAATTTTGCTCATTCTTTTTTTTTTTAATACAGACAGTAAAATAGTACATTTTTTCTTAAGCAACTACTGAATAATACAGCATTAAGATTCTGTTCAAACTCTAAATAAATGTGTTCATAAAAGCACCAGTCAGTGATATGGGGTTGATAAAATAATCAAGGTACAGAGCAACAGCTAGTTTTAAATTATTAGTTAAGATAGTTAAATATTCCTTACATTATTTGCATCAACAGTTATAAATGCAAGTGACTAATTTTTGCACACATTTCTAAAGTACAAGAGTCAAGGTACAAAATTATAATACGGTACCCTCGATTTAACAGACTGATAGGAGAAAGCAGGTGGCTGGTAATGGTGATTGTGGGGGATAGAGACGAGATTGTTTTGCCGTGATCGTAACAATAGTGGATAATTCTGTAACAAATAGACTGTTCGTTGTTTCTGAATCAACTGACCCTGCGGATTTTGTCCCATATTCCCGAAGTGCATTAAATCGAGGTCCATTAAATCAAGGGTATACTGTAATTAAAAAGTTATTAAATTTCAAAACACAAAAAATAGTAAAAAAACAAGGGGGGGGGGCCATATTAAGTCTTGTAAATGATTCCGGAAATGTTGCAAGCACACGAGTGAGAAAATATTGTAAAATATACATATATCAAAGTCATTCAAAAAATATGAGAGATTAATTTTGGATGACAACTTTCTCATACCAAATTTCCTGATAATTCATACAAAAATATTAGTGTAAAGATGTAGATAATTAGAAATAAGACACATTAGCAAATAAATAAGAAAAGGAAGAATGAACTTAAGAATCATGCAGATGTAGAAGTGAAGAAAGAACTTAAAAACTTTAAATAAAAATATGACAGTATCACATATCATCAGAAATAAAAATTGAAAGTAAAGTAATTACAAACTCACAGAAAATTGACTGGAGATACAATACTAAGGAAAACCAAATCTATTACTGGAAAATGCAAGTAAGGATAGAGAGAAGTGTAGTAAAAGGAAGATTTTGAATGCACAAGCACTGGAGGGGATAATGACTGGAAGGATTTTGTTTGTGAATACACCTTGCAATTAAAAACATTACAGTATTTAAAAATAAAATGAATGAAAAAGAGGAAAGAGAATGCTACTAGTGCAAAAGCCAATGAATAATGAAATTTTGGAGAACAGAAATGTAGGAACTACTGTATTATAAACAGAATTTGTTTACTATGAAAGCAAGATGATATGTCAGAGACTTAGCTTATATTCTTACTCTGAAAGTAAGAATATAAGCAAAGCAACTCGTATAGCATTTTGATAATGCTGCACCATTTATAAAAGCACCACTTTCATGGATCATGGGCAATTGGCCAGCATTAAGACACTCCATTGAAGGGGAGGCAGAGGGGAGTGTATAACTATGGTCCACTCCTCTACCATATTTGTAAAGATATAAGTTAGATAAGGGAAAGAAATCTGTTGGACAGCAAGTGCAAGAGTTTAAAAGTGGTGATTGGAGCAATAAATGATAAAAAAAATGGTTTGCTCAAAAGCAAATGGATGGACCACATTTCAGACAAAATGTCAGTATTATAATCAAAAAGAAGGGTCTCTGAATGAATAGCAATTTTTTTTTTTTTGTAAACTCAAATTACTGCATCTTTAACCCCATGTTGATGACTTTCCAAAATAAACTGGAGAACATTCATCCCCTATGAAATTTTATTTCAGTACAGGTACTCCTCACTTAATGACCTACCTGTTTAATTAATGAATTTTGAAAATCGGCCAAAAATGGTGAAAAACACTAAACTGTAGTTCAGGGATTTTTTGAGGCAAAAAAACTTTTCCTCTCAGCTTTCATTGATGGTTATGAGAGAAAGGCGTAGAATTAGGGGGATATGATCGAGGTGTATAAATGGAAAACAGGAATTAATAAAGGGGACATAAATAGCGTGCTAAAAATATCTAACATAGACAGGCCTCACAGCAATGGCTTTAAATCAGAAAAATTCAGATTCAGGAAGGATATAGGAAAGCAATGGTTTGGTAATAGAGTTGTGGATGAGTGGAACAAACTCCCAAGTACCGTCATAGATGCTGAGACGTTGTGTAGTTTTAAAAATAGGTTGGATAAATAAATGAGTGGGTGCGGGTGGGTGTGTGTTGGACCTGACTAGCTTGTGCTACTAGGTCGGATGCAGTGCTCCTTTCTAAAGTGACGTGTCTGACCTCACTTGGTCAAGGCATTGGCTTAAGCCGGTGGGAGAATTGGAGCTGCCTCGCATAGACCAGTAGGCATGTTGCAGTGTTCCTTCTTTCTTATGTTCTTATGAGGGCAAATATTCTATTAGTGGGATGGATTTGTGAAGGACCTGCTTAGTATGGGCCAACAGGCCTGCTGCCGTCTTCCTCCTTTCTTATGTTCTTAAATGTGCAGTAAAAAGTGCCTCAGATGGGAAAGAAACAGACGAAAGAAAACAGCCTTGTATCATGCTAAGACTGTCTCTTTTCAGTTATTTTTAGGTATTTTTCATGATTTCTAGTTCTTTTCTGTAATGAATAGTCTCAATGAAAATATCAGCTTCCTCCCTTAGGAATTACCTGGAAATTAAGGCCTCATATGATGCTAAAATTATCTAATTTTACATTTTTAAGTGTATATTCTGAATCAGCATAGAAAATAGTATACCTGATGTGATTTTAATGAATTTTGAAAATCCGGCCGAAAATGGTGAAAAAATACTGAACTATAGTTCGGGGATTTTTGGGGGTGAAAAAACTTTTCCTCTCAGAATGGAAAATGGCCATGACGACACTGTTTCTTGGATCAATTTATCCCCACAAACATGAAAAAATCCTGAGTTGTATAAGTTAAATGTGCCATAAAAGGTCCCTCAGACAGGGAAGAAACCAGTGACAAAAAATAGCCTTGTATCATGCTAAAATTCTCTTTTCAGTTATTTTTAGGTATTTTTCATGATTTCTGTAATGAATAGTCTCAATGAAAATACAGTGGACCCCCGCATAGCGAACGCCTTGCATAGCGAACATTCCGCATAGCGAACGCTTTGATCGCTAAAATTTTGCCCCGCATAGTAGACAAAAACCCGCTCAGCGAACTTCGTCCGAGACACGTCCAATGTGTGGCCTCAGCCAGCCTCACATGTGCCGCCTGTCCCATTGTTTACCAGCTAGCCTCCGCGGTAACATTCAAGCATACACTCGGAATATTTCGTATTATTACAGTGTTTTCGGTTCTGTTTGTTGAAAATAAGTGACCATGGGCCCCAAGAAAGCTTCTAGTGCCAACCCTGTGGTAAAAAGGGTGAGAATTAGTATGGAAATTAAGAAAGATTTTGAAGGGTTTGGGGCTAACCCTGAGAAGCCTATGCCAGTTGTGGAATCCATTGTGCCTACTTCAAAAATTAAGGAAATGTGTGCACAGTGGGTTGAACTGCAAACCTTTATGGATGAAAATCACCCTGACACAGCTGTTGCAAGGCGTGCTGGTGACTATTTCAATGACAATGTTATGGCCCATTTTAGACAAATCGTAAAGGAACGGGAGGTACAGAGCTCTATGGACAGAAAGAAGTCCAGTGACTCTGAAGCTGGTCCTAGTGGCATTAAAAGAAGAAGGGAAGTAACCCCGGAAAAGGACTTGCCTCCTCAAGTGTTAATGGAAGGGGATTCCCCTTCTAAACACTAACACTCTCTCTCCCCTCCTCCCATCCCATCAATCATCACCAGATCTTCAATAAAAGTAAGTGTCATGTAATTGTGCATGCCTTTTTCAGTTTGTGTGTACTAAAATTAACATTTTTTTGTGGTAAAAAAATTTTTTTTTCATACTTTTGGGTGTCTTGCACGGATTAATTTTATTTCCATTATTTCTTATGGGGAAAATTAATTCGCATAGCGAACATTTCGCATAACGACCAGCCCTCTTGCACGGATTAAGTTCGCTATGCGGGGGTCCACTGTATTAGCTTCCTCTATTAGGAATTACCTGGAAATTAAGGCCTTGTATGATGCTAAAATTATCTCCTTTTACATTTTCAAGTATATATTCTGAATCAGCATAGAAAATAGTACACCTGATGTGATTTTAACGACCACTCGAACTTACGACCAGCTCTCCAACCAGTGAACTGTATGTGTATTTTACTTTTATATTGTTTTTAATGATTAGCTCTATTTTTAATTTACTAAAAATGTTATAAATAGACCAAAGGTGACATAAAAACAATATCTAAAGAGTTTATGCCAACCATCTAAAGTTGGTTGGCATAAACTCACTACCGGTACAGAGTGCTTGAAATATCAGTAAGGGGCAGCTCTGCACTTTACGACCAATTTGCTTACCAACCTACTCTTAGGAACAGAACTTGATCGTTAAGTAAGGTATACCTGTATTACATTAAGGGGAAGTACTAAACCCATAGGGGTCAAGCAGCACCTGGGAAATGGAAGATCAGGTTTTTATTTGTAAAGAAATATTTCCTGCTACACATTTTTTTAACATTTTTTTTTTCACAATTTGAGATTATGTCCCATCTTCCTTGTTGGAATTTTCAAAATAGTATTCATTTTTTTTGTTGCCTATCACAAGCCTAGTGATCATCAGTCCTGCCAGTGATACTATTTTTCAATATTTTAACATTTTTTGAAAGTGTGTGTGGAGTTTGCCCCCACCAACAGTAACAGCCTGGTTGATAAGACCCTGATCCACCAGGAGGACTGGTAAAGGACTGGGCTGTGGGGACAATGACCCCCAAAACGACTTCCAGGTAGACCTTCACGAAGAGACCATTTCTCAATCAGCTCATTCTACATTTTTATTTTTTAACAAAATATGTACAGAACAGTATAGTACTTCTCAACATCTCTATGGTTTATTAGTATCTGTAATCTGCACCCATGTCTTCTTGATCCTGATTCTATTTAAACAATGCCATTATCTGCTCTGTTAATACCATTTAGTATTCTTACACCATAATTATGTTAATAGTATCTATTTATCAGTCTCCTCTAAGGTCGCATCTCAAGGGAGGTTCCCTAATACTGGTGAGGGGCCCTTGATCCAAGGGATTGGACTTATCCTTCCTCTTTGTTATCAAACCCGATTGCTTCTCATTCCTCAGGCGATGTATGACCCCTATGAGTTTAGCTCTTATTCTCTATACAATAAAAATAATAATAATAATAATAATGTACTATATTATTACATTACATTTATGGGAGCACTAAACCCATAGGGATCATATAGCACTTGGGGAATGGAAGACATGCAGACTTTAATCAAGGAATTGGAGCACTGATCCAATTCCTTAGATCAAAAGTCCATCACCAGCATTAAGGAACATCCCTTGAGGGAAATAATCATCATCTGTAAGGAAGCCAGGTTTAGTTCATGCAAACTATCCAAGCAGTGTTCCTCAAAGCTCTAGGACTATTTTAGTTGTATACCTTTAGTAGTTCGGTGGGATACAGCCGGTTTGTTGAAAGAAGACCTTTAGTAGTTTTTGGCTGCAATATTTTGTGAACATGAATGTAGGTGTGTAAGTGAGGGTGTGTGTATATGTGGTCTTACATGCGTATTATGCAAGGTGTATGTGTATATGTGTGGGTGGGTGTGGGGCTATTTACCTGGTCTCAGCTCCTGGCCCTGCCTCTGATGGCCACTACTTGTTTCACTCTTGGCTGCATGAGCCTTATTATACCTATTCTTATAATCAAAACTAAGTGCTAAACCCAACAGGGTCATACTGTGCTGTGAACCTA
Organism: Cherax quadricarinatus; assembly: GCF_038502225.1. NCBI lineage: Eukaryota > Metazoa > Arthropoda > Malacostraca > Decapoda > Parastacidae > Cherax > Cherax quadricarinatus. The sequence continues at coordinate 19,119,683 of NC_091327.1, forward strand.
TTCTTAAAGCTATGTATGGATTCTGCCTCTACCATTTCACTCAAGGTTGTTTCACTTCTTAACCACTCTAAACCTAAAGAAGTATTTCCTAACATCCCTGTCGGTTCCTCTGAGTATTTTGTATATCATAATCATGTCATCTTTGGTCTTTCTGTCCTCTAGCCTCTCACAGTTCATACCCCTCAGCTGAGACTAGTTTTGTTGCAAACCCTTTGCACTTTCTCCAGCTTCTTCACACGCTTAACCCAGTTGTATACTCCAAGATGTGTCTAACAATTGCAGTGTATACTGCAGTGTATTGTTGTGGGTGTACGTGAGTGTTGGTGTGTATGAATGTGGGTGTATGAGTGAGTATGTATGTTGCACCTGTGTTCATGCTTGTGCATTGGTATCAACACTTTACAAGGAACGTGAATTATTATTTATGACTATATTTCATGAGGAAATACCTCCCATTCCCCAGTGCCTGGGGAAATAGAAGGCATTAAGGTTCGATTCAAGGAAGGGGAGGATAAATCCCATTCCTTGGATCAAAGAACACTACAAACACTAACTTCTCACTACTGCTATGTAGACTGATGCTGAGACTGACACTGCGACGCAGCCCCTGAGGTCTAGTGGCCTTTTCTTCTCTTACAGAAAAGGAATTACTCAGCCCCTTTCTCGAAGCCTTCTGCTGGAAACACTCTTGCAGATCCATCATACTATGGCTGGTATTGAGCGGCAGGGAATCGCTGGGAGAGCCATATGGCTTACCAAAGGCTGCCAGATGGTCTGTCTGGCTACTCCTGGATGTGTCGTGGTGGATGATGTCTCTGGATATGTCGTGGTGGATGCTGTCTCTGGATATGTCGTGGTGGATGCTGTCTCTGGATGTGTCGCGGTGGATGCTGTCTCTGGATGTGTCGTGGTGGATGCTGTCTCTGGATGTGTCGTGGTGGATGCTGTCTCTGGATGTGTCGCGGTGGATGCTGTCTCTGGATGTGTCGCGGAAGATGCTGTCTCTGGATGTGTTGCGGTGGATGCTATCTCTAGATGTGTCGTGGTGGATACTGTCTCTGGATGTGTCGTGGTGGATACTGTCTCTGGATGTGTTGCGGTGCATGCTGTCTCTAGATGTGTCGTGGTGCATGCTGTCTCTGGATGTGTCGTGGTGGATACTGTCTCTGGATGTGTCGTGGTGCATGCTGTCTCTGGATGTGTCGCGGTGGATGCTGTCTCTGGATGTGTCGTGGTGGATGCTGTCTCTGGATGTGTCGCGGTGGATGCTGTCTCTGGATGTGTCGCGGTGGATGCTGTCTCTGGATGTGGCGTGATGGATGCTGTCTCTGGAGGCAGCACAGGGGTCACAGTGGAGCTGGTGGTGTAGTACTTCGTCAGGAAGGTTAAGAGACTCCACGCTCATTGAGCTGTGGACTGAATCCCAAAATCTGAGAGGTTCATGGATGTCTGTGCTAGCAATACTCCAGCGGGCGGTGGCCAGGCTGCTGCCTGGGTTTATGCGACATCGTAGGAGCACTGCCTGTGGTAATGCAGCCTGCTCAGTGAAGTCTGCAGTGTCCACCTCAGTCTGTTCTGGGAAACTTGCTGTGTTTGTTTCAGTCTGCTCGGCGAAACTTGCTGCGTTTTCCTCAGTCTGCTTAGCGAAACCTGCTTCAGGCTGCACTCCGAAGCCAGATTTGTCTGCTTCAGTTTGTTCAGCGAAGGCTGCAGTGTCTGTTTCAGTCTCTTCAGGAAAGAATCCTATTTCTTCTTCACTCCGCTCGGTGGAGCCTGCCGTGTTCGTTTCGGTCTCCCCACCAAAGCTTTCTTTATCCATAGCGTCTGCTTCCGAATGCTCAGCGAAGCCTGCAGTGTCAGCCTCAGAGTCGTTTACAGATGTGACCTGCTCGACTTCATCGTTGTCAACTCCCTCTTCGTTTATAGTGAAAAGCTCACCTGCGCTGCAACAGCAGTTAACATCTTTCCTGGCTTCCACCTCGCGCCAGTCACTGTCTGTCTCCCACTTACTCCAGTCATTGTTTCTCTCCCAGTTACCCAACCCCACGCACACTGTTTTCTCCCTCATGTCACTTGGCAAGTTTTTCTCACTGACATCACTCGACAATCCGTCAGACCATTGCAATTTGTCCTCTCCCTCACTGACTGTATCCTTAACATACCATACTGTTAATCTGTCAGGGACATTGTCTTCAAGTTCACGCTTAATGTCAACCTTATTTCTCTCGACAGTAACTGCAGTAGGGTGAGGAGAGATCCCTGAGTCGAGTGCTTGTTTTGGCAGCACCTGCACTGACTCACCTCGCCCTTCATCAACAGGTGAACACTCTCCTGCATCTCTGCCATTAATTGTGCCACCACCTTCCACACCAACCCCATTTTCTTCAGCCCGTTTGTTAGTTCTTCTACTCAGCATTTGCTGAAATGTTTTAAGAAATAGTGAGCTAGACGAGGGGCTTTTATTGGAGGCCGTTTTCAAAAGAGGTGTCTTATTTCTTGTGCCCTTGTCATTTTCAGAGTCACTTAGTGCTTCACAGCTACCACGTAGGGTCGTCCTGCCCAGAGTTTCATTAAATTTACCGGCTGAGATGTCAGCTGAACTCAAACTCTGGGACCGTCGCACTTTGTTCCTTGATTTTGGAGCAGTTTCCTCCACCTTAAATTTTCGACTTAAATAACTTGGCGGAGCCATTGCCCAAACCTATTTTTCCGTCTTTAACAAAATATATATATATACACACTCGTGAACAGATATTCAAGCATTAGGCAAGTCCGAATCAACGCTTCTTTCCTAGACAACACAAAGCCGACCGCCTGTCCATTACAGGTGGTCTCGGAGAAGGAAGGGACACGCTATGCCCAAACACTATTAACGTGTTCTTGCATACACAATAACAGGCAGTGAGTGCAGCAGCACACACTAGCAGCCACCACCGGCCTCCCATGACAACTGGGGTCCGTTATCGCCTCAGTCTATCACCTAGAGAACACCACACTGATAACATAGATACCACAGCTGGCTCTTAGCAGTTTTTTTTTATAAAAGATACATCTTGGTATCATTCATTATTTGTTCTTAAGTTAATCTATAAATGCATTGATAGAGCAAAAGTGTAACTATAACGATTAAAGTTTAAAACATATGTTAAGCATCATCCGTGCTGCCTCTCAGTAATGGCATCAAGGTTGGCTATACTTTTGAATTCATAGGTGACGACATTTTTACAACCTCTAGCCAAGTTCACATTCATCATGGGGCGACAAAGACGAGAGTTGCGTCTGGTCCTCGGTGAAAAGCACTTATTTTATATTTAAAATATCGAAATATTTGGAGACCACATTTTCACAATATATTTTTTTTTTCTATTGTCTAGGTAATAATTCTTTCCATGGTTCGGAGAACACGGATCTAACTGCTTGGAAAACGACACACGTCAAAACGGAAAAATATTGTAATAAAAATTCTATTGACAATTTTAAGAGATCCTATTATCCGTAGAGACACGAAAGAAATGATGGAAGGCACGACTCTCTAATATTAAAACTTAAGTACTGTTGGAATAATCACATTGTTACATCCGTAAAAGAAAAGGCGTAATGCTGGGTACATGACTTTCTTATATATAGAATGGACAACAGCAGACAAAATTTTGCCTACTCATTAATGCCTAACCAGTGTGGTTTAAGATTTCTCTTCAGTGAGTTCACTAGGCAAGTTCACTCATCCTTTGAGTGAACATATCACTATAAAGATTATATTACAGCCTAAATAAGCTACAAAGAGTTCCTAGATGCAGTGTGAAGGGCTGTTGATCCAAGGAAGTGGTGAAGGGCTGTTGATCCAAGAAAGTGGTGAAGGGCTGTTGATCCAAGAAAGTGGTGAAGGGCTGTTGATCCAAGAAACTGGTAAAGGGCTGTTGATCCAAGAAAGTGGTGAAGGGCTGTTGATCCAAGAAAGTGGTGAAGGGCTGTTGATCCAAGAAAGTGGTGAAGGGCTGTTGATCCAAGAAACTGGTAAAGGGCTGTTGATCTAAGGAACTGATGAAGGGCTGTTGATCCAAGAAACTGATGAAGGGCTGTTGATCCAAGAAAGTGGTGAAGGGCTGTTGATCCAAGAAACTGGTGAAGGGCTGTTGATCCAAGGAACTGGTGAAGGGCTGTTGATCCAAGAAACTGAAGCTACCCAGCCATCCTTGGGATCAACTCTAATTACCTAACATTCTCCAGGCGAGTTTTTTAGTGCTTCCTCATGAATATAATAATGATAAATAAACAGCACTACTCATCATGTTGGTGAACATGCAGCAATAAAAATTATTTTACAGCCTAAATAATTAATAAAACGAGGATAAAGATGTAATATGCAGAACAAGCTTTAACTGGAATCGGGTAATGAAATTTACAGCCTATGGACTACAAGAGAATCATTAAGGCTACATATAACCTTTCCACAACCAGTCAAGAATATTTTAATTGCTAAAACAAAAAATAAAGTAAACCTTTAGCATATAAACGCTGAAATACACATTTCTGCGATATATTTTGTCGTTCATTGGGACTAAGTTTGGTTCAAGGTAGAGCTGGTACTGAATATTGTTTCGCTAAAGACATCAGCGCTGCATGACCCTTGTAGGTTTAGCGCTTCTTTTACAATAATAATAATAATAATAATAATAATAATAATAATAATAATAATAATAACAATAATAGTAATAATCTATACACATACCTGTGCGTATTAAGTCTGTCCATCCAGTTAATATTCAGGAATTACTATCTTCACAAATTATCGTAATGTAATTCCTGCCAATGCTGCATATTTTATTGTAAAATACAACGAGCCTTTGTTATAATCTAAACTTGACATACTTTGACAACCTATTAGCGAAGCTGTTGGTGCTCGTTGTACGCAGTCTGACGTAAGCTTCACATTCTGGGTAGAATATAGGTGAGTACATATAGGAAGAATGTCCGTCTCGCGCTCAGCAGACGGAGGATCAAGCCTCCATCACGTCTTGCACTAAATGACTCTCATGGATTTAGCGGTTAATTGTACTGTCTATTTATTATCACATTCTGGCTAATCACGAATTGCTCAGATTCCCTCTTAAATGCTTCATAAATGTTAGGATCATGAACATAATCAGGTGTCTTATATGTTAATGGAAAGAATCACACACTTCTGTACCTAGTCATTTTATCAACATTTTTGAGGCACTGGTACCAAATGAAGGGAAAATGCTTGGAGAGAAAGGCCTCTGACTCGACACCTTTCTTGGCTTAAACCTTATTCCCCAGGCGTTGAATGACCCATATGGAATTTAGCGCATCGTTTGACTACAAAAAATAATAATCAGAGGGTTTGGGATACGGGGATAAAGTATAGCTTGAAACACTTACTTTGGCGCCTGTGTTTTGACTGATCCACCTCCGTTTTCTTCCTCGTTGCTGGAATACGACTCGAAGTCCTCGGAGCCCCAGGAGTCTGAGGAGGACAACTGACGGTGCACGTGGAGGCGGCGAGATACCCACGTCTCTTCGTTGACACCACCGCTGACACTGCCACCACCTCCACCACCGCTACCACCACCGTTGCCGCCGCCACCGCTTTCACCACCACCACTGCCGCTGCCTACGCCGCCACTGCCCAGATCAGAGATGTCCTCGTAGATGCGTTCCTCGCACCAGGGGCCGCTCAGGGTACTCGACCGACTAGACCTACTCGACCTACTCGACCGCGAGTCTGCAAGAAAAATGTGATTGGTTAGTGACGTAGATCAGGGCTACACAAGATAATATAATGCACAAACAAGGCTAAGGGGCAGTAAATCCAGCAAGCAGCAAGCTAAAAGGCAGAGCCAGGAGCAGAGACTCAACCCCTTCAACCAAAAAAAGTGCACACAAACACATGTTTTTAACTTGTATAAATAACTTACCAGAAGGAACAGAAAACTATACGTGATCACAAACGATCCAAAAAAAGGGTAATAAAATAAAATAATTATATATTTCTACAGGAAGATTTGGATATGGAGAAAGACAGTTATGTACAGTTTAGGACATTTATTAAAGGAAACGTTTCGCCACGAGTGGCTTCTTCAGTCACTCGTGGCTGAAGTAGTGACCTAGTAGCGACCAGTGAAGAAGCAGGGCCAGGAGCTGTGACTCGACCCCTGCAACCACAACTAGGTGAGTATATAATAATTTAAGCCAAATTACATACCACAGACAGAATGTCAGCTTGAGGGAAGAAATAAAGAAAAATAGTATAACGAAAACAAATGCATAACTTTAGTCCTGAACCAATCAGCACACATGGTAGACCTAAGACCCTGACGCAAGTATATATATGAGGGACCCCCTTGAAAGCAGCCATATATACACGCGTCACCCAGAGGTAAGTTAGTGCTGGTATTGAAGCCTTTAGTAGCAATATATTCTAAGTGTCATATAGAGATAAAGATTCCCACCTGGCTTACATACCCATGTAGCTCTGGGTAGGTGGCACGGGTCTGGCGTAACTGTTGGTTAGGTGTGGTTTGGGGTGGTAGGTGAGAGTCGTGGGGAGAAGGCACTGGGGCAGGTCATAGTAACCCACGACCTTGTCTAGGTCTACCATGTGTACCACAGCGTTAATAAATGAAGGACACGGACAAATTAATGAGAAAGAAAGGGTTAACTACCCTCACAATAATATATATATATATATATATATATATATATATATATATATATATATATATATATATATATATATATATATATATATATATATATATATATATATATATGCATCATTCACAAGGATGAGGAAGCAAGCTGGGTAGCGCCCCCCTAACTTACACTTCCGAGGCCCTCTGTCTTACCACAGTCCTGGACGATTCTTTCATTCCTATCGTCGCTTCTTTCATTCCTAACGCCGGTGCTTTCATTTTTATCATCGATGCTTTCATAGATTGGCTCGGGGACCCTCCGCAGGTTATTTCTATTATTTTCCTTGCGTTCGCACACGCCCCTTTCAGTTTCACTTTGCATGTTACAATCAGTCAAACTTCCGGCAACAGTTTTCTCCTCGCCGGCAGTGCCGCTGCTGCTTCTTCCACTGCTACTGCTGCTGTTACTGCTGCTACGACTCAGTCTGCGTTCCTTCACTTCACTCGGAATCTCATAAACATGTTCAGCAGCGTTCTTCATAACCTCTTCTTTGACACTGTCGCTGCTTCGTACTTCAGATTCAGTCACCTCACAGCTTTTCTCCCCTCCTTGAACCACCACGGGTACGGGGTCACCCTCTCCTACTGTGGCATAATATGGCTCGGCACAAAACACTGTTCCTAGATGATGGGGGTCTATACCAGTTTCTGGTGGCAGAATCTTGTCTTCGTCTGCTGCATTCTGATCTTCCGTTTCAAAGTTCTTGGCCGGAGTTTCGTTTGTAACAATATTTTCACCACTGGCTTCCTCTCTTCTCATTGGCACATGCAAGCTTAAACTCTCGCCGTCACTCTCCATTTCCCCTTGACCTTTATCCTTGCCCTCTCTCTCTCTTAGTCCACTATCCTTGGTTTCATTCGGTTTATTTTCATCTATAACTTCCCGTCCCTCATCATCTGAGGCGTTTTCTCTCTCTCCTGAATCACACTCAGTTTCTGGTTCTCTCGTCGGTTCCTCTCTAATCTTATTCTGGAGGAATTCTTGCTGTCCCTCATTTACGGTTGGTTCCTCTGTCAGCTCATTACCCGCAGCGGCGCACTGCACAGCAGTCTCCCTCGCCTCTGAGTGCTCGGCGCAACAGGGACGTGAATGTGTATGTTTAATGTCTGCTTCTTCACAAACATGGGAGTCCTGGGAAGCATCAACCTTTGGCATGCAGACGACATACGGATTTTCACACGGAGGGTCAATACCAGTAGAGTCCTGGCATTCAGATATGGGTGTACTGGGATGCTCTTGTGATTCACTAGAAGGGTCGATGATAATCGGGTGCTCGGGTTCTGTGGGCGGCTCCGGAGGCGGTTCCATAGGCGGTTCAGAAGGAAGTTCCATGGGCGGTTCCATGAGCAGTTCCGTAGGCGGTTCCATGGACGGTTCCGTAGGTGGTTCCATGGGCGGTTCTAAGGGTGGTTCCGTGGGCGGTTCCATGGGTGGTTCCGTGGGCGGTTCCATGGGTGGTTCCATGGGTGGTTCCGTGGGCGGTTCCATGGGTGGTTCCATGGGCGGTTCAGTAGGCGGTTCAGTAGGCGGTTCCGTTGGAAGTTCCATGGGCGGTTCCACAGTCAGTTCCGTAGGCGCTTCCTTGGTCACTTCCGAGGACATGTCCACGGGTCCCCGCCCGTCACTCACTCGTTCCGTGACTTGTCCCTGGGAACTTTTTACGTCCGTCAACACCACGTCGGAGTGATGAATCACACACAGGGGGTTCACGGTCTGCAGCTCCGGCAGGACACGACAAATGGCCGCCATTAGGTCGGTGGCACCCTCTTCATCGTCACTGGTGAACCTAAGACAAGCATCAGTCTCGTCCAGAATGTCGTGTTCAAGGGCAAATACTGTCTTTCGCACGACCTCCTCCGCGTTGCAAGACGATCCATTATCTGCAGTGCTCATTTCGCTCCCGTGGCCTGTGTTGTTGTTGTTGTTGTTATCGTCGTTGGTATTTGTAAGCTGCTCCTCTAGCAGCGTCTGCTCCTGCAGGCACCGAGGAATTTCTAGTAGTGGCTTCACTGCCAATACTTCCTCGTTGCCTTCCAGCATCATGCTGAGAGCACCTGTAGAACACTTCTCGCTAAACCTTTCCTCGTCTTCTGGTGCAGAGGGGGCAGAGGAATGCTCCTCTATGTCCTCCTCTTCGCCAGATTCTTTCCTGATGGTGTTCTTCATCTCAGCCTCCATCTGTGGGTGGAGGACGCCCCTCTCACTCACTCCGGGGCGCCACCATCCTCCAGATTCACATGCCTGCAGCGGTAACAATGTTGTTTACACCACTAATCACAAGACCTTGCCCATCCCTCACATGAGGATGTTCATACACTCTAGCCTTCGTCCAAGAATGCAATACTAAACTTTGGTTTCAGTGTCACTATGCGATCACTGTCTTTTTCCAAAATGTCTTCTGAATATTTTATAACTTTCTATGCATTTATATTGTATATCATGTTGCACACAACCCAAATACCTGTTGCCTGAAATAAAAATAACAGAATAAGAAAACAAATTTCATTGTAAATTCAGTAAAAGAAAACAATACAGTAATGGTGAAAAAAGCTGTTTTGGAACGCAGGACGACATCCACTATCACCCTCACTGTCGTCCTCCTCTTCTTTCTATTATACTTCAAGTCCAGTTTCCCTTCTTATTCCTGCTCCTCTGTCAATTCCCAAAATTAAAACACAAGATGTTGTCACGGAAACTTGGACGAGAGACCAACACGCACCATCCATCCTATTACTTCTTATGTGAAGGAGACCCCTTAATGCTGGTGACGGGCTCTTGATCCAAGAAAATGGAGCTGTCTTCCCCCCTCCCCCATCTCTTAGATGAAACCTAACTATTTACCGTTCCTCTGACGCTCTATAACCCTTACGTGTTTTGCGCTTCCAGGAATAAAATATGAAAAAAAAGGAGTAGCACTGACAGCAACAAAATCACACCTTTACCACACGCAAGAAAAAAAAAAAGGCGACAGGAAGCATTAAATTATAACCATCGTCGCTGATAAGCATACTGGCTAACGTACTGAGCCACAGATGACAACAGAGCACATGGAAGGTAAACTGTATATATTAAACATCCAAAACGGATTCAGAGTTGATTTCTTACGAATGTTTTCTTAAGCTGTTGGAAAGTAACATTTATAAAGAAAAAGACGGGAATGGGTAGTATGTATATTCCTAGACTGTAAGAAAGTCATTGACACTACCACACCGGAAACTGAACTACAAATTAGAAGAGAGAGCAAGGGCAATAGTTAAGGTGTGTTCAGTGATTCCCAATAATAATAATAATAATAATAACAATAATAATAATAATAATAATATTATACAAGAAAGATACGTATCAGAAAGGGCGTATTAGCCCGACCTTTGGCCAATATTATAACACTCTGTATACACCTTTGGTGGGTTCCGAGAGTTTTTCTATTCCGAGAGCCCGGCCTTGGGCCAGGCTCTGGGAGTATCCCTCTT
>NC_091327.1:19139866-19164866 GCF_038502225.1 Cherax quadricarinatus
TGCTCTACTCAATTTATTCCGCCCTTCCAATAGCTGTGTATTGTCTCTAATTCACTTTCTTTTTTTCATTTTAAATATAACTTGTAACTTCTCAAAGAAAGCCCTTGTGATCTGTGTTATCACTCAGAACATATAACTGTCCAGAGCTCTTAATTTACCATACAACTCCAGCAACATTTCCTTGGTCAGTTTCATTGCTACCTGGAGGGTGTTCCGGGGGTCAACGCCCCCGCGGCCTGGTCCATGACCAGATCTCGGACACAAATCTGCAAAATTTTTAACTTAAAGCTTATAGCAAGAGTGTGGCCAGGGACAAAAATAACAAGAGACAAATATAGCTACGCCAGTGAGTCATAATGCACGCAGCATCAGTGACATAAAATACTTTTCACAATGTACAATGTTTTCTGTTTTAAGAAAAATCAGTGAGAAAAAGAGAGCAGGATTTAACGCCACGCCCTTGACACTAAGTAAAAGATGGAGAAACGGGAGAGAGAGGGAGGAAGAAGGAGGGAGTGATGGTGGAAGGGAGAGGGAGAGGGAGAGAGAGAGAGAGAGAGAGAAAGAGAGAAAAAAGCGCAGGCCTAAGAGTGGAGTTCCACTATCACCAGTCAGACGGGGAAACTGTATTAGCTCAGCTAGCGAAAATAAACTCGCAGTCATAATAGTCTCAAGCAGAGGCGTGTACGTCACGGTGGAATCTGAACTATTTTTGCTATAGTTATCTGTGAATGAAAGGATCGTGGGAGTATGGATTGGAGTGATGTTGAGCAAGAATCTACAACACAATACAACACAGTGTTGTCAAGCAGTGGCAGCAGAATATACACCAAGAGATGTATCTCTCTCAGTGTATGTCCGCTGATCGCTTACTTTATAGGCTATTTTAGGAATTAAAGTATATTTGGCTCAAGGTGTATAGGTGGTATGCAACCTTGAAGATTATCGCGTGGTCAATAGGCTTTAAAGGATAATAAACCAATCAACAAAGACATTCCTCCATAAACAGCCATGCAACGGGCACAGTTTGTGTGGTCAGGAAACCAAAATAAACTTTTGGTCATAACGGCCACCGTCAGAGGCGAATTCTTGCGCACGTCAGAATACAACTGCCTGCCCTCTCTGTCTCATCTCCGACTTATAAACAAGGACCGTCCAAAGTTACTCATCTTTCACCTCAATCTGTCATTTTAACACAGCCTTCAGGCTGGACAAATTTCGGTTTTATGGTTATGCGTCTAATATTCTGAAGGTCCTACACTTGACTCAGTTTTGCAGACGCAAAAACAGCGTGTCGGTGTTGTATATCCAGTAAGGGTATACAACACCCTTACTGGATATTGTAGGTACTGTATACCCAGTAAGGATATAACAATACCTACAAGTTAATGAAAGAGATACATGCGTAACACCTGAGTATTATTTATTCTGAAGACGTTTCGCCCACCACCAGCAATACGTCTTCAGTTTCAAGAATTCAAATAATCTCCGTATTGAACTGATAAAGCCACTGGATGGCGAAATATCTTTAAAGTTACCCAGGTGTTGTACATGCGTCTTATTCTTCAGCTATTCCACAACAAGACGGACAGCTACCACCAGTCTCACTCCAGCTATTCACTGCTTATTGAAATCACTCCATCAGTAATTTTTCATTTTCGACAGAAGGATAAATAACAATGTCATCCTTTGCGGATGATACTAGGATCTGCATGAGGCTGTCATCTGCTGAGGACGCGGTTAACCTCCAAGAAGATATAAACAAAGTTTTCCAGTGGGCGACGGTAAACAATATGATGTTCAATGAGGACAAATTCCAACTACTCCGTTATGGAAAACTGGAGGAGATAATAACTAGAACAGAGTATACTACTGACTCCGGCCATACAATAGAGCGGAAAAATAATGTAAGGGACCTGGGAGTAGTAATGTCTGAGGATCTCACTTTCAAGGATCACAACAGTGCCACGATCGCACGTGCAAAGAAAATGATAGGATGGATAATGAGAACTTTCAAAACGAGAGATGCCAAGCCCATGATGATCCTTTTCAAATCACTTGTTCTCTCTAGGCTGGAATACTGCTGTACATTAACATCTCCATACAAAGCAGGTGAAATCGCAGATCTAGAGAGTGTACAGAGATCCTTTACTGCACGTATAAGTTCTGTCAAGCACCTTAACTACTGGGAACGCTTGAAAGCACTTGACTTGTACTCGTTGGAACGCAGGAGGGAGAGATATATCATAATCTACACTTGGAAAATCTTGGAAGGAATGGTCCCAAATCTGCACACAGAAATCACTCCCTACGAAAGTAAAAGACTGGGCAGGCGATGCAAAATGCCGCCAATAAAAAGTAGGGGCGCCATTGGTACACTAAGAGAAAACACCATAAGTGTCCGGGGCCCAAAACTGTTCAACAGCCTCCCATCAAGCATTAGGGGAATTGCCAATAAACCCCTGGCTGCCTTCAAGAGAGAGCTGGACAGATACCTAAAGTCAGTGCCGGATCAGCCGGGCTGTGGCTCGTACGTCGGACTGCGTGCGGCCAGCAGTAACAGCCTAGTTGATCAGGCCCTGATCCATCGGGAGGCCTGGTCGTGGACCGGGCCGCGGGGGCGTTGATCCCCGGAATAACCTCCAGGTAACCTCCAGGTAAGGTTATGCTGTAACTATATATATATATATATATATATATATATATATATATATATATATACCGTTCTAATCTCCACATTATAAAAAGGTACAAAAAATAGGCTGGAGAATACTAAGAATAATGACATAAATAGTTCCCCGTATCTGTCTTGAGAAAATAGGTTAAAAATCAGTGAATTTATACTCGCTAGAAAGATGCGGATTAAGAAACAGGGAGGTAATAATGGTCGAATACTTAATTCAGAAAAACAAAATTAAGTAAATTAAGAAGAAGTGTTCAAGATCCCAGGACCGAAACACCTTCTAATAATAATAATAATAATAATAATAATAATAATAATAATAATAATAATAAAAGAGTTACAGAGATGTGAAAAACAATGGGTTTTAAATGGAAAAAATCACATTCAGAAAAGTAACAGGTGTCAGTAGTGTTACTGTGTACTTGTGTAGTATACTTAGATAATCCCAGCTACTTTACAGCAAGGGTCCCTTCTAGCTGTGACGTCACGAGAGGCCAATTACAGGCCTCTCATTTCCACGCTAGACATAGACTGGTCGAGGCAAAGGCCTAGGTTTTCTTCAAGACTCTCTTAATTATCTCCTAACAGATTCCCACGACACAGGAAAACACATGTTTGGTAATAATATTGAAGAGTAGAGCAAACAGTGGGTTGCATTTGTGGTCACAGTGGTGGCTGTGCTAACCTTCCTATGGTGTAGAAATATACCTAGTTGGATGAATCTTATTGTGGCTACCTGGTCTAGTGGCTAACGCGACGGGCTGGAGTTTTGAGACTCTATGACCGCGGGTTCAATCCCGGCCGGGGGTATGGTTTGTTTGCAATCGTGTCATTACGATTTCTTGAGTCAGTGGGTTGTGCACTTCAAACCAGTACTTTGGGCAGCTTATAAATAAGATTAATAAGCTTAAAAATATGTTAAATAGGTACGTGAGTGTAAGTGGGTGTCAGTAGGACGTGTCTAGCATTAGTCTGATTCAGTATTCATCACGTCTTGTCTTCCAGTGAATCACTTTTGTAACTTGTTCTTAAAATCTATGCATGATACAGGAATAAGTGTGTGTGTGTACTCACCTTTGTTGTACCCACCTAGTTGAGGTTGCAGGGGTCGAGTCCGAGCTCCTGGCCCCGCCTCTTCACTGGTAGCTACTGGATCACTCTCCTTGAACCTTGAGCTTTATCATAACTCTGCTTAAAGCTATGTATGGATCCTGCCTCCACTACATCGCTTCCCAAATTATTCCACTTCCTGACTACTCTGTGACTGAAGAAATACTTCCTAACATCCCTATGATTCATCTGTGTCTTCAACTTCCAACTGTGTCCCCTTGTTGCTGTGTCCCATCTCTGGAACATCCTGTCTTTGTCTGCCTTGTCAATTCCTCTCAGTATTTTGTATGTCGTTATGTCCCCCCTATCTTTCCTGTCCTCCAGTGTCGTCAGGTCGATTTCCCTTAACCTCTCCTCGTAGGACACCCCTTAGCTCTGGGACTAGTCTTGTTGCAAACCTTTGCACATTCTCTAGTTTCTTTACATGCTTGGCTAGGTGTTGTTCCAAACTGGTACTGCATACTCCAATATGGGCCTAACGTACACGGTGTACAGGGTCCTGAACGATTCCTTATTAAGTTGTCGGAATGTTGTTCTGAGGTTTGCTAGGCGCCCATATGCTGCAGCAGTTATTTGGTTGATGTGCTCTTCAGATGTGCCTGGTGTTATACTCACCCCAAAATCTTTTTCCTTGAATGAGGTTTGTAGTCTCTGGTCCCCTAGACTGTACTCCGTCTGTGGTCTTCTTTGCCCTTCCACAATCTTCATGACTTTGCACTTGGTGGGGTTGAACTCCAGGAGCCAGTTGCTGGACCAGGTCTGCAGCCTGTCCAGATCCCTTTGTAGTTCTGCGTGGCCTTCAATCGAATGACTTCTCATCAACTTCACGTCATCTGCAAACAGGGACACTTCGGAGTGTATTCCTTCCGTCATGTCGTTCACAAATACCAGAAACAGCACTGGTCCTAGGACCGACCCCTGTGGGACCCCGCTGGTCACAGGCGCCCACTCTGACACCTCGCCACGTACCATTACTCGCTGCTGTCTTCCTGACAAGTATTCCCTGATCCATTGTAGTGCCTTCCCTGTTATCCCCGCTTGGTCCTCCAGTTTTTGCACTAATCTTTTGTGTGGAACCGAGTCAAACGCCTTCTTGCAGTCCAAGAAAATGCAATCCACCCACCTCTCTCTCTCTTGTCTTACTGCTGTCACCCTGTCATAAAACTGTGTGTGTGTGTGTGTGTGTGTGTGTGTGTGTGTGTGTGTGTGTGTGTGTGTGTGTGTGTGTGTGTGTGTGTGTGTGTGTGTGTGTGTGTGTGTGTAAGGATCGGGCAGGTAGCCAAGGGAGTCGGTGATGTCACTCTTGATGAGCTACGCTCAAAACTTTCCACCCCACCATCACTACTACAGACTCCCCACCATTACCCTACTCTCCAATTTCACCGCTACAGACTCCCTACCATCACCCAGCTCCCCAACATCACTGCATTCCTCAACACCCAACAACAGAAATTCTTAGGCAAACTCCATACTCGACCCCTTCAAACATAAATGGGTAACACACAAAAAACAACAATAACACCAACAACAATAACAACAACAAACAACACCGTTACCTCTGATATACCTTTGATGGGTTCCGAGAGTCTTTTTTTTTATTTTGCACTCCCAGAGCCCGGCTTTGGGTCAGGCTCGTCTGGTGCTTGCCTGGTCAACCAGGCTGTGACTGCTGGTGGCCTGCTGACCCAAATATCCATCCCAGCAACAACAACAACAGCAGCTACACGATCCGTTAACTTTAGGGAGACAGATCATGCCAGAGTCCTTCAGAGACAAATAAGCTTGCCATGGCCTCAGTCATGCGCAAACCTGACGAACGATCGCGCGCACTAGAAGGCGGGACTAATGGTGTGATGTGTGAGTGTGTTACAGTGTAATACGAGATAAGAGAAATATCTCCTTCCGGTGAATCAAGGAGTTACTCCAGCGGAGTTCCGTGATGACTGTACCCTCCCTACTCTGCTCGGATCACTGAGTCTGACCAGTATGTCAGCGGTCATTCTGCCCTGGTCCACGGCAGGACTAGCTGGCGGTTGGATCAATTTGCTTCTGTGTTAGTAGACATCACTGTCCATTACAGAACACGACACCGGTTGCATCTTGCCGCGCTCCTCCATAGTGCCACACACATACCACACAGGAATTGCGACTAGACCCCTGTAACCACAAATAGGTGAGTACACACACACACACACACACACACACACACACACACACACACACACACACACACACACGCTGGAGGACCATGCAGGTATAACAGGGAAGGGACTGCAATGGATCAGGGAATACCTGTCGGGAAGACATCAGCGAGCAAGCAATAAGGGGCATTACCCCTGGTTGTCTTCAAGAGGGAGCTGGACAGGTACCTCAAGTTGGTGCCGGATCAGCCGGGCTGTGGTTCGTACGTTGGACTGCGTGCGGCCAGCAGTAATAGCCTCGTTTATCAGGCCCTGATCCACCGGGAGGCCTGGTCTTGGACCGGGCCGTGCAGGCGCTGATCCCCGGAATACGCTCCAGGTAGAGTCATGGTACGTGACGAAGTGTCAGAGTGGGCGCCTGTGACAAGCGGGGTTCCACAGGAGTCAGTCCTAGGACCAGTGCTGTTTCTGGTGTATGTGAGCGACATGACGGAAGGAATATACTCAGAAGTGTCCCTGTTTGCAGATGATGTGAAGTCGATAAGAATATTTCAATCGGACGAGGACCAGGCAGAACTACAAAGGGATCTGGACAGGCTGCAGACCTGGGTCAGAAACTGCCTCCTGTAGTTCAACCCCACCAAGTGCAAATTCATGAAGATTGGGGAAGGGCAAAGAAGACCACAAACGGAGTACAGTCTAGGGGACCAGAGACTACAAACCTCACTCAGAGAAAAGGATCTTTGGGTGAGTATAACACCAGGCACATCTCCTGAGGCGCACATCAACCAAATAACTGCTGCAGCATATGGGCGCCTAACAAACTTAAGAACAGCATTCGGACATCTCAATAAGGAATCGTTCAGGGCCCTGTACACCGTGTATATCAGGCTTATATTGGAGTATGCAGTACCAGTTTAGAACCCACACCTAGCCAAGCACCTAAGGAAATTAGAAAAAAATGCAGAGCTTTGCAACAAGATTAGTCCCGAGGAGAGGTTAAGGGAAATCGACCTGAGGACACTGGAGGACAGAAGAGATATGGGAGATATGATAACGACATATAAAATACTGAGAGGAATTGACAAGGTGGACAGAGACAGGATGTTCCAGAGATGGGAAACAACAAGGGGTCACAGTTGGAAGTTGAAGACCCAGATGAATCACAGGGATGTTAGGAAGTATTTCTTCAGTCACAAAGTTGTCAGGAAGTGGAGTAGTTTGGGAAGTGATGTAGTGGAAGCAGAATCCATACATAGCTTTAAGAAGAGGTATGATATAGTTCATGGAGCAGGAAGAGTGACCTAAAAGCGACCAGTGAAGAGGCGGGACCAAGAGCTGTGAATCGACCCCTGCAGCCACAACTAGGTGAGTACACACACACACATCAATCATCACGTGACAATGACCTGTGTTATGTGGTTTTCCCTAAGGGAATGTTATAATAATAACATTCTTCCGACCATTTAAACCTTCCCTCCACTTAAACCGTGAGTTACCTGTGGTTTACCCGTTTCCGATTTTGAGGGTTCTTATAACTCCCACCCCACGGCCCGTCGTTAGGTTAGGCTTTCCCGTTGACTGTCTTGTAAACTAGGCTGTTTGTGCTAGTGGCTCGCATGGCCACATTCCCATCACAACCCGGCTGATCAGAAAGTAGCTTTCTTCTTACCTATTCTTCGTTTCAGGTCTCCAATCTCCCTTTCCTATTCGCACGATCTTGAATTTGTTCCGGTTGAGCTCCAGGATCCACTCTCGTGGTCGGTACTTTTGACTTATCACAAGTAAATCGTAATTTCCGTGGAGCCGGAACCCGTCCCTCCATGGGGCTTATCTATCAGCAGAGGCAAAGAGGAACACATGAGACTGGAGTCCCTCTGGGATAATATTAACCTAAATTTGGAACAGCAGTGCCTGAGGTACCGATCCGTGTGTGTGTGTGTTAGTTACCATTTTGTCCTAGGCACATGTCGATTAGACACTAGGCCTGTTGTATGTGTGTGTGTGTGTGTGTGTGTGTGTGTGTGTGTGTGTGTGTGTGTGTGTGTGTACTCACCTATTTGTGCTCACCTATTTGTGATTGCAGGGGTCGAGTCTTAGCTCCTGGCCCCGCCTCTTCACCGGTTGCTACTAGGCCCTCTCTCTCCCCGCTCCATGAGCTTTATCAAACCTCGTCTTAAAACTGTGTATGGTTCCTGCCTCCACTACGTCACTTTCTAGGCTATTCCACTGCCTGACAACTCTATGACTGAAGAAATACTTCCTAATATCTCTCTGACTAATCTGTGTCTTCAACTTCCAATTGTGACCTCTTGTTTCTGTGTCCCCTCCCTGGAACATCCTGTCTTTGTCCACCTTGTCTATTCCGCGCAGTATTTTATATGTCGTTATCATGTCTCCCCTGACCCTCCTGTCCTCTAGTGTCGTCAGGCCGATTTCCCTTAACCTTTCTTCATAAGACATTCCCCTTATCTCTGGAACTAGCCTTGTCGCAAACCTTTGCACGTGTGTGTGTGTACTCACCTATTTGTACTCACCTATTTGTGGTTGCAGGGGTCGAGTCCTAGCTCCTGGCCCCGCCTCTTCACCGGTTGCTACTAGGCCCTCTCTCTCCCCGCTCCATGAGCTTTATCAAACCTCGTCTTAAAACTGTGTATGGTTCCTGCCTCCACTACGTCATTTTCTAGGCTATTCCACTGCCTTACAACTCTATGACTGAAGAAATACTTCCTACTATCTCTCTGACTCATTTGTGTCTTCAACTTCCAATTGTGGCCTCTTGTTTCTGTGTCCCCTCCCTGGAACATCCTGTCCTTGTCCACCTTGTGTGTGTGTGTGTAGGTGTGTATGTGTATATGCGTGTGTGTATGTGTGTATGTGTGTGTGTATATATGTGTGTGTGTGTGTGTGTGTGTGTGTGTGTGTGTGTGTGTGTGTGTGTGTGTGTGTACTCACCTAAATGAGGTTGCAGGGGTCGAGACTCAGCTACTCGTTAGTTAGTTACCATTTTGTCCTAGGCACATGTCGATTAGACACTAGGCCTGTTGTATATACGTACATGTGTGTGTGTGTGTATGTGAGTGTGTGTGTGTGTGTGTGTGTGTGTGTGTGTGTGTGTGTGTGTGTGTGTGTGTGTGTGTGTGTGTGTGTGTGTGTATGTGTATGTGTATGTGTGTGTGTGTGTGTATGTGTATGTGTGTGCGTGTGTGTGTGTGTATGTGAGTGTATGTGTGTGTGTGTGTGTGTGTGTGTGTGTGTACTCACCTATTTGTGGTTGCAGGGGTCGATTCACAGCTCCTGGCCCCGCCTCTTCGCTGATTGCTACTAGGTCCTCTCTCTCCCTGCCCCATGAGCTCTATCATACCTCGCCTTAAAACTATGTATGGTTCCCGCCTCCACTACGTCGCTTTCTAGGCTATTCCACGGCCTGACTACTCTATGACTGAAGAAATACTTCCTAACATCCCTTTGATTCATCTGAGTCTTCAACTTCCAATTGTGACCTCTTGTGTCTGTGTCCCTTCTCTGGAACATCCCGTCTTTGTCCACCTTGTCTATTCCGCGCAGTATTTTATATGTCGTTATCATGTCTCCCCTGACCCTCCTGTCCTCCAGTGTCGTCAGGCCGATTTCCCTCAACCTTTCTTCGAAGGACAATCCCCGTAGCTCTGGGACTAGTCTTGTTGCAAACCTTTGCACTTTCTCTAATTTCTTGACGTGCTTGACTAGGTGTTGATTCCAAACTGGTGCTGCATACTCCAGTATGGGCCTGACGTAAATGGTATACAGAGTCTTAAACGAATCCTTACTGAGGTATCGGAACGCTATCTGTAGGTTTGCCAGGCGCCCGTATGATGCAGCAGTTATCTGATTGATATGCGGCCCAGGAGATATGCTCGGTGTTATGCTCACCCCCAGATCTTTTTCCATGAGTGAGGTTTGCAGTCTTTGGCCATCTAAACTATATTGTGTCTGCGGTCTTCTTTGCCCTTCCCCAATCTTCATGACTTTGCATTTGGCAGGGTTAAATTCAAGGAGCCAGTTGCTGGACCAGGCTTGTAGCCTGTCCAGGTCTCTTTGTAGTCCTGCCTGATCCTCATCCGATTTGATTCTTCTCATTAACTTCGCATCATCTGCAAACAAGCACACTT
Organism: Cherax quadricarinatus; assembly: GCF_038502225.1. Lineage (NCBI taxonomy): Eukaryota > Metazoa > Arthropoda > Malacostraca > Decapoda > Parastacidae > Cherax > Cherax quadricarinatus. Next base: position 19,149,952 of record NC_091327.1, read on the forward strand.
CTGAGTCTATCCCTTCCGTTATGTCGTTCACATATACCAAGAACAGCACAGGTCCTAGGACTGACCCCTGTGGAACCCTGCTTGTCACAGGCGCCCACTCTGACAACTCGTCGCGTACCATGACTCGTTGTTGCCTCCCTGTCAGGTATTCTCTGATCCATTGCAGTGCCTTTCCTGTTATGTGTGCCTGATCCTCTAGCTTTTGCAGTAACCTCTTGTGAGGAACTGTGTCGAAGGCCTTCTTGCAGTCCAAAAATATGCAGTCGATCCACCCCTCTCTCTCTTGTCTTACTTCTGTCACCTTGTCATAAAACTCTAGTAGGTTTGTGACACAGGATTTTCCTTCCCTGAAACCGTGCTGGTTGTCAATTATACACTTGTTTCTTTCCAGGTGCCCCACCACTCTCCTCCTGATGATCTTCTCCATGACCTTGCATACTATACACGTTAGTGATACAGGTCTGTAGTTTAGTGCCTCATGTCTGTCTCCCTTTTTAAAAATTGGGACTACATTTGCCATTTTCCATACCTCAGGGAGTTGCCCAGTTTCAAATGATGTGTTGAAGATCTTTGTTAATGGCTCACACAATATCTCTGCTCCCTCTTTAAGGACCCATGGAGAGATGTTGTCTGGTCCCACCGCCTTTGAGGTGTCAAGTTCGCATAGCAGCTTCTTCACCTCCTCCTTGGTTATATGTACCTCATCCAGCACTTGCTGGTGTGCCCCCCTGTTCTGATTTCCTGGAGTCCTACTGCTTTCCACTGTAAATACCTCTTTAAATCTTGTGTTGAGCTCCTGACATACCTCTTGGTCGTTTCTTGTGAATTCCCCATCACCCTTCCTCAGTCTGATTACCTGGTCCTTGACTGTTGTTTTCCTCCTGATGTGGCTGTACAACAGCTTCGGGTCAGTCTTTACTTTTGATGCTATGTCATTTTCATATTGTCTCTGAGCCTCCCTTCTTATCTGTGCATATTCGTTTCTGGCTCTTCGGCTGATTTCTTTATTTTCCTGAGTTCTCTGTCTTCTGTACCTTTTCCATTCTCTAGTACACCTAGTTTTTGCCTCCCTACACCTTTGGGTGAACCAAGGACTCGTTCTGTTCTTCCCATTATTTCTGTTTCCCTTGGGAACAAACCTCTCCTCTGCCTCCTTGAATTTTGTTGCTACATAGTCCATCATTTCTTGTACTGGTTTTCCTGTCAGTTCCCTCTCCCACTGAATGTCTTGAAGGAAGTTCCTCATGCCTGAGTAGTTCCCCCTTTTGTAGTTTGGTTTTTCCCAGCCTATTCCTGCTACTCTCTCCACTTGGAGCTCAACTATGTAGTCGAAGCACAGAACCACATGATCACTAGCTCCCAGGGGCCTTTCATACATGATACCCTCGATGTCCGAACTACTCATGGTGAATACAAGGTCCAGCCTTGCTGGTTCATCCTCTCCTCTCTCTCTCTGGTAGTGTCTCTAACATGTTGATGCATGAGGTTTTCCAGTACCACATCCATCATCTTGGCTCTCCATGTTTCGGGACCCCCATGGGGCTCCAGGTTTTCCCAGTCAATCTCCTTGTGATTGAAATCACCCATAACTAGTAACTTTGCTCCCCCAATATGTGCTCTCCTGGCCACCTCGGCTAGTGTGTCGATCATTGCTCTGTTGCTCTCATCGTATTCTTCTCTTGGCCTCCTGCAGTTCTGTGGTGGGTTGTACATTACTGCAATTATCACCTTATGTCCCTCAGACTGGATTGTTCCTACTAAGTAGTCTCTTTCGCCCATGCCATCCATTCCTTCCATTTTCTCAAAATCTCACTGGTTTTTAATGAGCAGTGCAACTCCTCCTCCCCCTCTCCTCCCTCTGTCTTTCCTGAGGATTTGGTATCCGGATGGAAAGATTGAATCTGTTATTATTCTGGTGAGTTTTGTTTCTGTGAGTGCTATTATGTCTGGGGATGTCTCTTTGATTCTTTCGTGCCACTCCTCATACTTGTTTGTTATTCCATCTGCATTTGTATACCACACCTTCAACTTCTTTTCTAAGACTGTGGTCTGGGAGGTATATTGGGGTTGGGGAAGTGGGAGACCTGGTAAGGAACTATGGGTTGTTGCTGTGGGGGTGGAGTTTGTAATGTAGTGGGTGGGGGCATTGGATGTGGCATGGGTGTTTTGATTTAGAGTGTTTGGTTGCACTGGGGTTGACCTGGTTGGGAGGCTTCTATAGGAAGTTGTGAGGGAGGCTGTATTTGATCTTCTTCCTGGGTCTGGGATCTCCTGTCTGTCTTCTCCATCCCCTCTCTTTCCTCCTTTCACCTTTGTACCATCTCTCTCAGTTTCTGCCTTTCTTCTTGTGCTCTGTCGTGGTCGAGATACACCTTCCTGTATGCCGGCATGTCCCTTAATCGTGCTTTCTCCTGCAGGATCCTGGTCCGAGTCGCTTCTGCCTTGAAGGTCACTTTCACTGGCCGGGTTCTTTTTTTTACAAACCCCCCTATTCTCCGAAAATTTTCCAGCTGGGTCATGATGCTTTCAATTGTTTTTTTTTCCCCTTGTTTTCTTGCTTCATATGTTTCCCCTTCAACTTCCTGGAGCCCATACACAAAGACTGACCTCGCTCTTTCATTCTCCCACTGCGTATCCCTGTGTATCCCCTCATTTAATTTGGTTTCCTGCACTGCAGCTTCCTTTCTTCAGTTTCACTGGCTAATGTACTTGGGCTCAGTGGCCTGTCATTTTCCCTTCTCGGCTTTCCTTGGGCTCTGTTGATGTCTGTTAGGGCCTCCACATAAAGCTTAGCTCTTTCATTTACTACAGTCTCCTCTGATAGAGCTTCCCCATGCAGTTGTGCCCCTTCTTTCCCTACAGTCCCCTTATTTGTGGCTGAGGTAGCAGTCTCTGTTGTCAATCCCAAAATGTTCTTTAGTTCTTTAGGCTGTTTCAGATTTTTCAGTTCCTCTTCTAAACTCTGTATCCTAGCCTCTGCTGCTTTGACATGCACCTCCCTTCCTGCTTTCCATATCTATCCTCTCTTCTATTCTCATGCTAAGTTCCACAGGGATCAGTCTTGGGCCCGTTGTTGTTTATAGTATGTATCAATGATCTTGATGAGGGAATTACCAGTGATATGAGCAAATTCGCCGATGACACAGGGATAGGTAGGATGATTGATTCAAACGTAGATGTTGTGGAACTTCAGGAGGATTTAAACAAACTCTGTTCTTGGTCAGAAAAGTGGCAGATGCAGTTCAATGTAGATAGGTGCAAGGTTCTGAAGCTTGGGAGTGCCCATAACCCTAGTATTTGTAAGTTGAATGATGTAGAACTTAGCCATACAGATTGCGAGGAGGACTTGGGGGTTGTGGTGAGCAGCAGCCTTAAACCAAGACAGTGGTGCCTGAGCGTACATAATAAGGCAAATAGATTGCTGGGATTTATATCGGGAGGTGTAAGCAACAGAAGTCCAGAGGTCATACTGCAGCTTTATACATCATTAGTAAGGCCTCACCTGGATTGTGCAGCTCAGTTCTGGTCTCCATATTACAGAATGGACATAAATTCGTTAGAAAACATTCAGCGTAGGATGACTAAATTAATACATAGCATTAGAAATCTTCCTTATGAAGAAAGATTGAAGACTCTTGAGTTACATTCACTTGTTAGACGAAGAATGAGGGGGGACCTGATCGAGGTGTATAAGTGGAAGATAGGTATTAGTAAGGGGGATATTAATAGGGTCTTGAGGATGTCTCTCCAAGAGAGGACCTGCAGTGATGGATTTGAATTAGATAAGTTTAGATTTGGAGGGGACATAGGAAAGTGTTGGTTTGGAGATAGGGTGGTTGATGAGTGGAACAGTCTGCCTAGTTGGGTTATTGAGGCTGGGACTTTGGGTGGTTTCAAATTTAGGTTGGATAAGTACATGAGTGGGAGGGGTTTGATTTGAGTGGGACTTGCACATCAGAGCTTATTTTTTGGGTGGCATTGAAAATTGGGTTGGGCAGGTGTTTTGTTGGTGGGATGAATTGTAAAGGACCTGCCTAGTATGGGCCAGCGGGCCTCCTGCAGTGTTCCTCCTTTCTTATGTTCTTATGTTCTTATGTTCATTCATGATCTCTTTTTATGAGCTCTGCTGCCCAATCTTCCTTTGCAGCTTCCTCCTCCTGTCCCTTGGTTTTTCTTGTTGCTCTCTGACAACCCATTTTTGTTTTATCCTGATTGCCTCAGAGTGGGAAACCTATTAGTTCTGTATGTTGTGAGCAAAATTCACAACACGTAATAAAGAAAGGTCATGACTTCTATAGAATTGTCTTCACCAACACTGAGAAGCCAGTAACACTTGCGAGTGTCTGTATCACTTGCGAGTGTCTGTAACACTTGCGAGTGCCTGAGTGTGTGTGTGTTGTGTGTGTGTTGTGTGTGTGTTGTGTGTATGTTGTGTGTGTTGTGTGTGTGTGTGTGTGTGTGTGTGTGTGTGTGTGAAAGAGAGAGAGGGGGGGGAGGAGAACGAGGAAGAGAGGGCAGGAGAGCACTATACAGTGGAGGAAGTATTGGGCAGGGGTTCTAATGGCTACAAGGGGTGTTATGGGGGGAGGAGGGGAGAGGTGGCACTTTGGTACCACCTGGAACCCGGATGACCAATATCCTGGGGGGAGAGGAAAGGCGCAGGGTTAAGGGGGAGGAAAAGAGAAGGGGATGGCCCTCGTGCAGCTTCCCCCTCCTACTTCCCTCCTCCCAACACAAATACCCCAGAAACTCTCCCTATCCACACATCACAACAAACCCTCTCCCAACACACAAATATAATCCACTCACATACACATACCCCTTTCTCCCCCCCCCCCCCGCCTCCCCGTTTCCTAGAGATCCATCCCCAACATTCCTTCCTTTTTCTGCCCTCGCTCACGTACATGTGTTGTGAGCAAAATTCACAACACGTAATAAAGAAAGGTCATGACTTCTATAGAATTATTTTCACCAACACTGAGAAGCCAGTAACACTTGCGAGTGGCTGTAACACTTGCGAGTGCCTGTAACACTTGCGAGTGCCTGTAACACTTGCGAGTGCCTGTAACACTTGCTAGTGCCTGTAACACTTGCGAGTGTCTGTAACACTTGCGAGTGTCTGTAACACTTGCGAGTGTCTGTAACACTTGCGAGTGTCTGTAACACTTGCGAGTGCCTGTAACACTTGCGAGTGCCTGTAACACTTGCGAGTGCCTGTAACACTTGCTAGTGCCTGTAACACTTGCGAGTGCCAGTAACACTTATGAGAGTGCGAGTGTATGTTTAGTGCGTGTGAAGTATGACATACGACACCTCACGCAAGTGTATTATGCTCGCGTTTGAGGTGTCCGGAGAATGAATCTAAATACACATGATTAAGGCAAGAAGTGTATCATGTGGCACACGTGCATCATGGAATCTAAGAGCATAGATACGTGCTCTCGAGCACAGAGCACGTTGGCACTAAGGGAATCGAGGCACCCGTGATTGTTGATCAGGCAGAGCACACTGGCACCATGGCACTGTGACGTCAATAACACACAGGTTGTTCAATTACCTTGAACCAGTCACGAGAAACTGCGGAATGTGTGTGTGTGTGTGTGTGTGTGTGTGTGTGTGTGTGTGTGTGTGTGTGTGTGTGTGTGTGTGTGTGTGTGTGTGTGTGTACTCAATTGTGGTTGCAGAGGTCGAGCCACAGCTACTGGTCCCACCTCTTCACTGGTCGTGTGTGTGGGGGGGGGGTTGCAGAAGTTGATCCTCAGCTCCTGGCCATGTTTCATAATTATTAACGAGTAGCTTTAAGGAGTTCTGACACTAAGACCAGATCGTAGTTGTTCTTGAAGCTATGCCGAGTGTTTACCTGTTTACCACCACCACCACCTCTTCATCCACCTCATTCCACTTCCTGTCTTGAGACTGTTACAGTACTTCCTTATGACCATTTGGCTCATATGCGACTTGAGTTGCCCCGTCCTCTCTGGCTTCCTCGCTCTGTCTTCTCTGGCTCCCTCGCTCTGTCTTCCCTGGCTCCCTTGCTCTATCTTCCCTGGTTTCCTTGCTCTATATTCCCTGGTTTCCTTGCTCTATCTTCCCTGGTTTCCTTGCTCTATCTTCCCTGGTTTCCTTGCTCTATCTTCCCTGGTTTCCTTGCTCTATCTTCCCTGGTTTCCTTGCTCTATCTTCCCTGGTTCCCTTGCTCTATCTTTCCTGCTTCCCTCGCATCAACAACAATCTTAATCTGGTTTGTTAGGAAGTGTGTACAGCATAATCATGTTCTCGCCTCTCTTCAAAGTCTGTCAAAATCACCTACTTAATGTTTTCTTCGTAGTCCATCTCCCTCAGCATCTCTACCAACCTCTTCTCTTAACATATACATAAATATAATTAACAAAATCGATAAAAGAACCTTGCTATTGTATGACGGTAGGTTTTTTCAGTCTTCCGCCAAGGTAACTCACATGCTTATGTTGGCATCGTCCACAAAAGATGACACGAAGCTGTGGTTCGTGTTTTGTCTCTGCGGATCAGAAAGAGTGAAGGTGCAAGGACAGTGCCTTTCGGAACTGAGTTTTTTTTTTATTATTATTATTTTCAGGCTGGATTTTGCTTGTTTTACTATCAAGCTGAGAGTAGGATTATCAACTATCGTTAAGAAATCCTTTCACGTGGTAATTTGAAGGTTTCCTTCACGTAGTTCTTGATTTGCCGAGGTGTTGTATTGGACGTAAATGCTCACTGCCGGCAACCAGAACAGGTCTGATATCAAATCGTTGGGGCAGTGAGGGGGGCTTCCAGTAGCAACAGCCTGAATGACCAGGCTAGCACAGACGAGCGTGGCCATGGTAGAAAGACTCTCGAAACTCATCAAAGGTATATCAAAGGTAAAGGTAAAGATAACAAATGGGAACTTTCAACAGGTAGTAAGCATTCAGGCAGTAGCGTACTGATATACCTTTGATGAGTTTTGAGTCTACTCCCGGAGCCCTGCCATGGGCCAGGCTTGTCTGATGCTAGCATGGTCAACCAGGTGTCGTTGGGGAGTGTAATCCAGCTAAATATTTTTTAGATAAATTTACAGTAATTTAATAATAAGCAAACACAATGAAATGATTTTTGAGAAATTATTGCATACATAAATTTTCGCTTGCCTTATTCCGCAAGAAAAGCGTTGATATTTAAGCCAAAATCGCAAGTTTTAACTATTCGGCATGACATATATATATATATATATATATATATATATATATATATATATATATATATATATATATATATATATATATATACACACACACACACACACACACACACACACACACGTCATGTGGGTTTTCGATACGTGGATAGGGTAAGGATACTCACGTAGGCTGGTAGTACGTATAATATATAACGGGAAGTATGGAAAGCGCCAACAGCCGTCCTGCCTCTCTCTGCTCCCTAGCCTGACTGGAAGACGTGTAACGATGCACACAGCATGAAGGAGCAGGTGGATGACAAGAGACAGGCTGGATGGTAGGCTGAGGCAGGCTGACTAGCGTTCACTTCTTCCAGTCAGCCATTCTCGTGGGTTAAGCCAGTCAGCCAACCCAGCTTCTAACCCAGCTTCTAACCCAGCTGACACACACACACACACACACACACACACACACACACACACACACACACACACACACAACAACAACCACAGGGGAAGCTGAATTATAGCTCTAGGCCTTTCGTGTTGCAATCAACACATCAGGAGCTTGCAGTGTTACAGAAATGAGTAAGAGATCTTGCCCAGAGGAACGCTCTTGCTGAGAATGAGGATGGGGGCAGGAAACGCTCAGTGCCCCAGGAACACGAGTGCCCAGTGCCAGAGATATTGAGTATTATAAGAATAAAGAACAGTCAGCCCACATGCAAAGGTAATGGAGTGATTGCCTAACGAAATTAACATTGGTAACATGACAGTTACCAAAAATTCAGTCAGACTTTAGGACAATATAAAGGACTTTACATTCTGAATATAGGTGTGTCTAGCGACTGCAAACAAACCATACCACGGGTGGGGATAGAACCCGCGATCAGAGTCTCAAAACTCCAGACCATCGCGTTAGCCATTGGGCTAGCTTGCCCAGTGGTTAACGCGACGGTCTGGAGTTTCGAGACTCTCTGTTCGCGAGTTCTATCCCCACCCGTGGTATGGTTTGTGTGTCTAGCATTTGTCTTAGGAACTTTCTACACAGTTAAGAAGAATACGGGTCTACGGCAGACTCACTTGAAACTAGAGGGGGACATCTAAAGGCTGTAGACAGCCCTAGTTTATCTATCCCACCACACTCTTCATACCAAGAATGTGCTTTTCCTGCCATACAAAAGAGAATTTATCAGTCCTGCCGAATGCCCTAAAGAGAGTCAATATACAAGTTGTTTTTACGAATTCACAGACTTTTAAGAGTATGTTGGTCACGAATTCCTCGCAACACTGTATAGGTGGTGTGTACATGGGACACACTGGCAAACCTCTAGATGTTAGAATAACGCATCAGTATTCAGCAAGGAAGGCTCAAGAATCAAATGCAGTATTCAACCACACACGAGCTTCCAACAATTCTGCTAACTGGTAGGAAGCCAAAATCATAGATCCATGTACTTCATGGCTAGAAAGAAATATTTTAGAGCCGGCAATTATTAAGCATGATAAATATTCATTATATAATGGTAGTTGTGGGTTATTCAAGCTCGATTCATTTATAATTAAGGCTTTGATGCATAACCTAAAACCGGATTAATGTACAAATGCTCTGGATTGTCTTAAGTGTCATGGTGCCACTCCAAGGAATTAAAGCCTGTTTTTCCTGCCATCCTGGGTTCGACCAGCGTCTGCCCAAGAGTGTGGTGGGATAGATAAAATATGGCTTTCTGCCTATAGATGTCCCCCTTTAGTTGTAAGTGAGTCTGCCAGAGACCCGTGTATTTATGTGGAAAGTCCCTAAGACAAATGCCAGACACATCTATACTCAGAATGTGAAATTTTGATAATGTGAATGTGAAGTTTTGATAACTGTCATGTTACCAACGTCAATTTCGCTAGGTAATCACTCCATTACCTTTGCTTGTGGGCTATCCTTTATTTCTATAATACTCAATATTTCTGGCACTAGGCACTCGTGTGCCTGGGGCACTGGGCACTCGTGTGCCTGGGGCACTGAGCGTTTCCTGCCTTCCATCCTCATTCTTCTTCTGAACGAATCTGAGATCTCTTACTCGTGTCTGCAACATTGCAAGCTCCTGATGCATTGATTGCAACACGTAAGGCGTAGAGATATTATTCAACTCCCCCTGTGGTTGATTTCCATCTTACATGCAATCACCATACGTCCTCTCTCTCTCTCTCTCTCTCTCTCTCTCTCTCTCTCTCTCTCTCTCTCTCTCCTTCATCCACGGCACTTACAGACACATCCTACTCTAATTGGCACTGCCTGAGAGTCCGATAAGAGTTACCTCCCTAAACGGGGTTCTCCTGGTGACTCGCCTCACCCCAGACACCACCGTACCAACACTGCTCTAACAACACTGCCATAACAACACTGCCATAACAACACTGCCACAAACAACAACAAAAAACAGTGCAACAAGTACGGCAACAGCAACAAAAAAGAAGCATTAGTTATGCAGAAACAACAATGGTGCCCCCAACCACAAGAACAACAGTGCCAGAATACAAGAGGTAACAAGCACACAGAGGAGAGTGCCACCCTCGCCAGAGTGGCACCACTCTGGCGAGGGTCATAATCCTCTCACCCATACACATACCAGGACAGACATACCTGTGACGTACCTGAGACCAGTTTCGAAGGTTCTTCTGCCCCCTCCACCCCCCCGGTAGCCCGGTCTGGGACCACGCACCATGTTACCACGTGATCAACCAAGATCTTTGTGAATAACACGCATGTGATGAGCCTGGCCCAAGGCCGGGTTTCTGAAGTAAAACAAAAACTCGGAATTTATCACAGGTATATCAAAGGTATGCCCGACTCTAGGGCATCTTTATTTACTTGAGACAAAGACGGAAGTTTTCAAGAAGATGGTCAGGTTCCTTCTATAAGCACTTGATCAACTGGGCTGTGATGGTTATGGTCAGCTACGGGGGAAGCCAGTGCAAAAAACCTGTAATCATATTATTGATGGTTACTGATGGTATACAATACCGACAAGTTGATGAATGAGACACATGTGCAACATTTGTGTCCCATTATTTGCCGAAACGTTACTCCTGCGCAGCAGAATTATTCAGTTGAATCCAGAGGTGATTAAATACCGGAGACAATGGATGTGAAGATAATTTTGGAGTGTTCACTCCTTCAGCCATTATTCCATGTTAAACACCTGTTGAGGCCGAGGGACTGAACACGTCAATATTGTCTTTTTTTCCCCTTTTTACCACCGATTCTGGTATTTATTCACCCTTTTATTAAACTGAAGAAGCCAGCTACGCAGTCGAAACGTTTCGGCAGATTAAGATAAATAAGTGTAGCACATGTGTCTTATCAACTTGTCGGTGACGTGTACCATAAGTGATATGATACAAGCTAATCATAGAACGGGTGGGAATGGAACCAATGGCAGTGTTCGATCCTCACCCGTTCTCTGATCTGTTTGTAATCGTGTAATTACGATTCCGTGAGTTGTGATGCAAGCTGTTAGTGCTGGCGATCCGCAGCAGAACACAACCATCAAAACTCAGCTGATGCAGCTGATATAAAGGGAAACACGGTCCAGCTTCTTGAAGACGTCTTGTTAACGTTCCGGAAGTATTCCTGATATCTGCTGATACCTGAAAGATACCCGGGGGTCAACGCCCCCGCTGCCCAATCCCAGACCGAGCCTCCTGGAGGGTCCAACGTAAGAACCAGTGCTGGTAGTATACTGAAGAGCCTCTACTCCCCTAATTATACTCAGCTAGGAGTGTTTGTACTCGCCTAGGTATGTTTGTACTCAGATATACTCGCCTAATCACTGAGGTGTACTCTTACTCTCGGGCCGCGAAAGAAACCTCCTAAAACAGGTCACAAGTAAATCATATGAAAAATCTTGTGCACTTCCCACACAGTGTGTGTGTGTGTGTGTGTGTGTGTGTGTGTGTTTCTTGGAAGAATTCATATAAAAACCAGTGAGGATTAAGTTGTGCAGGCACCGAGAGAGCCCCAGTGCTACAGTATGTGGGTCAGGTGTTGAACAGTCAGGGCCCTCACACACACACACCCCTGACCCCCTTGCTCCATCCATTCACACTACTCGCACCTCTTCCTCTGCCCTTGCGTGTGTCTCTCTCCCCTCTCATCCCCCTTCTCTCTCTCTCTCTCTCTCTCTCTCTCTCTCTCTCTCTCTCTCTCTCTCTCTCTCTCTCTCTCTCTCTCTCTCTCCATTCTTTTGCCCTTCGTTTCTCCCTTTCACTCCCATCATCTCATCTCGTGCCCACGCCTCCCTCTAACTTTCTCCAGTGCTGTCCTTCCCTCTCTTTTCTTACCTTTGCCCCTATGGCCTCGTTCCTCTACTTGGAAAAAGACCCAAAGAATAATGCAGAGGAATTTCCCTTCCCGCATCAATTCAAACGCCTAAATTATTGGCAACGCCTAAAAATCACTCAAAACTGTACATCCTGGAATGCACGCAAGGAAAATTTACCATATTGTGCCCCTGAAATATAGTGGAGGAATTGTATTCAAATTTGCACACTGAAACTAGTCCTTGCGAGTGCTGGAGGAACGACAAAGGATGCAAAATGCCTCTGTGAAAGACACTGGTCTAATAAGATCACTAAGAGATAACTCAGTAGTTGCAAAAGGCCTAATGCTCCACTAAATACCTTCAGTATGGAAATTGATGAGTTCCTTAGGGAAGAAGAGTCACAATACCATGGCTGGAACTTAGGAGACCGAAACTTGACGACGTTTCGATCCGACTTCTCTTATATGACTAGTTAGTGGTCCATAAAAAGCGAAACGTTACCACAAGTCTCTGTCTCCTAAGTGTGGGTTACTTGTGTATTCCTTAAGACAGTTTCTGATCAGCAGAGCAATGGCGACTGTGTTGCAATGCGTACAGATCGAACGTTCACATTAAACGAGCCTGGCCCATGGCCGGGCTCCAGGAGTAGAAAGACTCAAAACTCATCAAAGGTATATATCAAAGGTAGTGACTTCCAGATAAGTCAAGAGTTTTTTTAAATTTAGCGACATTAGATACGCCGGCAGTATGCTGCTATCTTGGCCTATATAATAGATACACAGAATGTACGAATGCTATGCCTTTAGCTTTGATATACCTTTGAAGAGTTTCGAGAGTTTCACTACTCTCGGAGCCCGGCCAAGGGCCAGGCTCGTCTGGTGCTTCCCTGGTCAACCAGGCTATTGCTGCTGGAACCCCGATGCCCCACAGATCCATATCATATGCTTTTCTTGTTTTCCATTATACAGGATGGGTCGCATACATAATTTTAAAATCTGTAAGCCTGAGCTGAGAGACTTCAGTAGGGCAATGATGATACCGTCCAGTTTTTCATTAATGAACAAGCAGGTACAGGAGCAGAACCAGCAGGTACAGGAGCAGAACCAGCAGGTACAGGAGCAGAACCAGCAGGTACAGGAGCAGAACCAGCAGGTACGGGAGCAGAACTAGTTACTATTACACGGGAATTACCATTTCATTTCTCAGGTCGGACCTGAGAAATGGTAACCTCTGAGCCGTCACCATATAAACAAGTCAATAGAAGGCTAACACGATAACTGCTTACACAAACAACCCGCACATAGGAGAGAGAAGCTTACGACAATATTTCCAACCGACTTAAACACACACACAAGCGTGTACTTGCTGCATATAACAACAAAGGCCCAGCTGCCATCACAGGGTCACATATATACTCTACACTCGAAGAGATACACATTGTTATACCTAATAATATTTGTCTCGTTAATATTGGTATTAATAGTTCCGGGGACCGTCGCCGCCCCCCCTCCCTCGGCCTCCTAGCCAGGCTGGGTGTGGAGGATGAGGAGAGGCTTGGAGAACACCTTTCTGGCTACCTGGAGGGTGTTCCGGGGGTCAACGCCCCCGCGGCCCAGTCCTTCACTAGGACTACCGGTGGATCAGGACCTAATCAACCAGGCTGTTACTGCTAGCCGCGTATAGTCCAACGTATGAACCACAGCCCGGCTGGTCGGGTACTGACTTCAGGTATCTGTCCAGCTCGGCTGGGTATTTCATAAGATCATAAAAAAAGGAGGAATATTACACAAATAACCCGCACATAAAAGAGAGAAGCTTACGACGACGTTTCGGTCCGACTTGGACCATTGACAAAGTCACACTAACCAGAGGTGGAGCAGGACGGCTATATATAGGCAGGAAGAGGTGGTGGAACATTGCAGTGGGCCTACTAGCTCATACTAGGCAGGTCCTTCTCAAACCCACTAACAAAAATATTTGCCCAACCTATTTTCAATGCTACCCAAGGAATAAGTTTTGATATCCCTATTGACTCAGGTGTCCAGCAGTACTATTTTCATTGTACCGAAGGATACTTGATTTATTTATCCAGCTTAATGGTGTTGGCAAGAGAATCTTGGTATCTCTCTCTCTCTGTATCTCTCTCTCTCTCTCTCTCTCTCTCTCTCTCTCCCATAAGTGTGAAGCGGCAACCTATAGAAAGATTCACCAGTTCTGCCTCGATCACAGTTTTTTTTTTCACTTAAATGTGAATACATAAGATGGCAGGTAAATCTTACAAGGTACACATTTTATTCCGTATTCATTTAAATTTTGTATCATGTGTGGTTTTATTATGTGTTTCTTATGCTTATATTTGCAATATTTCATGACGAACGAACTACCGACACTGTGAAAACCGAACACTTAATTCTGTGTGGACGGCTTATGAAGCTCTACACTAGCACCAGACGAGCCTGGCCCATGGCCGGGCTCCGAGAGTAATAAGACTCTCGAAACTCATCAAAGGCATAAAGGTACAAAGCCAAACCTTATTCCCCCCCCCACCCCACCCAAAAAAATGCTTTTTATGCCACTTGTATCCGTGGAGTTCTGGTCTGGGACCGGAACTCGGGGCCAGTGAACCCGAAATCATTATTAAACCGACATCAGATAATACTTAAGAATAAAAAAATATCCAAGGTGTTATTCCCTTTATCCTTAAAATGTTTTATGCATATCAAAGGTTAAAGAGAGAAGTGGACCACTGATAAGAGAATCAGGACAACTGCCTGATAATGATCAGGAAATGTATACTTTTTCTAAACACGAATTTCGTACGAGTCTTTGCTAGATGAGCACTAGACGAATTGTTAGAAGACAATGAAGTTTATAAGGAAGCGACTAGGAATAATATTCGTAAATACAGAGAATAATGAGAGAACCACATGAGCTACACATTGACTGTATGGGTAAAATATAGGAGCCCGGCCTATATAAATATATATATATATATATATATATATATATATATATATATATATATATATATATATATATATATATATATATATATATTCAACAAGTCGGCCGTCTCCCACCGAGGCAGGGTGACCCAAAAAAAGAAAGAAAATCCCCAAAAAGAAAATACTTTCATAATCATTCAACACTTTCACCACACTATATATATATATATATATATATATATATATATATATATATATATATATATATATATATATAAACATTGTCTCTACATCCACAGCAGGACTCGAACCTGCAAACTTTGTATCAGAGTAACCAGTACTTTACCACGGAGCCAGACCCGCAATAAGTATTGGCGTCCAGCCGGAGCCAGACGATGTTTCTCCATACCCCCGGGCACCAAGCTCGTTTTGAAAGTTATTTCATCGAATCCCGCCACTTTCAGGAATTGTTAAGCATTT
>NC_091327.1:19169866-19222366 GCF_038502225.1 Cherax quadricarinatus
GGCCCTGAAACTGCACTCTCTAGAAAGACGTAGAATCAGGGGGGATATGATTGAGGTTTATAAGTGGAAGACAGGAATAAATAAAGGGGATGTAAATAGTGTGCTGAAAATATCTAGCCTAGACAGGACTCGCAGCAATGGTTTTAAGTTGGAAAAATTCAGATTCAGGAGGGATATAGGAAAGTACTGGTTTGGTAATAGAGTTGTGGATGAGTGGAACAAACTCCCAAGTACCGTTATAGAGGCCAGAACGTTGTGTAGCTTTAAAAATAGGTTGGATAAATACATGAGTAGATGTGGGTGGGTGTGAGTTAGACCTGATAGCTTGTGCTAACAGGTCTGTTGCCGTGTTCCTCCCTTAACTCAATGTGACCTGACCTGACTAGGTTGGGTGCATTGGCTTAAGCCGGTAGGGACTTGGACCTGCCTCGCATGGGCCAGTAGGCCTTCTGCAGTGTTCCTTCGTTCTTATGTTCTTATGTTCTTATCCCTCCCCCACCACAGGCGCTGTATTATTATTATATAGCGCCTGTATAATAATAATACTAATACTAATAATAATAATCTAGCTTGACAGTTAAGTCTGGGAAATGTTGAAACGAATTTCTTTCCCGCGATTTACACGAGAAAATTTTTTACCTCCACCTCCACTTAAAACAAATGCTACTAAATTTCTCCCTAATTACCCGACATTATCTCTTCATCGTGGCGCTGGACACATCTGCCTGGCCTTACCAACTCCATAATACCAGAATACGCTTCAAGAAACGCACCACAAGAACGGAGTGCGCACACGGTGTAAGTCCTCGCCTCCCTTCATTTGTAGTAACGGTGTACTGCATAACAGTCTACACAAAACACACTTGCAAAAACAGGATCATTAACCTCATCACACACTGTACTTTGAGAGGTATTATCCCATGGTATTTACACACAGTTTATTTATCGGGTTAAAGTATGATTAAGGTTATTGTACAAGTGCATAAGAGATAAACAATGTATATTCACGGAAAATTTATTTTAATCTCTGAGATAATACAATATGACTTAGGTTTTATTTAAGAATGGCTTACGCTCACATAGTAGCCACCAGTACACTCACCAAGTGATAACTCAGTAAGAGTAAAGGGCCCAAGACTTCGACACCCTGCCTTCATACACAAGGGGAATTACCGATAGACTCACAGCAGTCTTCAAGAGCGAACTTGATCAGTTCTTACAGTTGCTGAGAAGGCAGGTTGTGTTGCATTCACTGGTTGTGGTCCAACGATGGCCTGACTGATCAGGTCATCAACCAGGAGGTCTGGTCTTGGACTGGTAGACTCAGGCGGCAACCCACATTCCCGGAATCAGCCGCAGGTGGGCGACAGGTAAATCCTAAACCTAACGAAGCGACTAAAACCAGTGTCAACACGGCCCGAGATGACAGACGTCCCCATGACCCTTGTCCTTCCAGCCATGGTTGAAACACACACACACACACAAACACAAACACACACACACACACACACACACACACACACACACACACACACACACACACGTGGTTGTGAGCTCCGCCAGTGACCAACACGAGGCCAAACATACACAAAAACTCCTAATGAGCCAGACAAACACGCCACAGGTATCAAACACTTCCCTGATAACACAATCCTGGTTTCAAAACAGCTGAGACACAGGTAGTAGGTACCTCCCCACACGAGCGCCCAACAAAAATTTTCAAGGATATGGAGCTAAATACATTTTGATTGCATCAATAGCTTTTGAAAGCTCTAAAGATGAATGCTTAATGCCAAGCTCACAATGAGAGTGAGTTTTGTTGAGAAATGTGCTATGTAGGAAATGCCTCTTCAGGTGTCCCGTAGCTCGATCGCTAGTGCACTCAACTCACACACTGAGGTTCGGAGAACAAATCCCCGGTACGGCTGGAAAACATTAGGACGTGTTTCCTTAAGACACCTGTCCATGTTCACCCATCAGTATAAAATGGGTACCTGGGTGTTAGTCGGCTGGTGTGGGTCGCATCCTGGGACAAAACTGATCTAATTTGCCCGAAATGCTCTGCATAACAAGTGGCTTTCTATATAGTAGTATGTTATTGATGTCAGCTAGAACTGTAGACCTTGTACATGTACTTATAGAAATAAAGATATTATTATTATTATGTACCCACGAGTACAAACCCACAGGTACATAGTTTCCTACCACCCTCGTACCTAAAGGTACAAGGTACCTTACCACCCACGTACCTACAACTCCGGCAAATACCAGGCGCTGATGCGTGTTTTCCTCCGCAAGTGTGTTAATTCTCCAATGACAAGACCTTAAAATGTGTACCAAGCCAGCAGAACCGTTGCTTAATACAACGGCAGTACCGTTGCTTGATACAACGGCAGGTGAAGGCATATCGTCAACCTGTCTTCATTTACAACATCAGTTTCCTAACGAAGTTCCCAGAATCAATTTCCAAACGCTTCCTGGATTTGTTTCCAATATTGTTTCCTCTTATTGTAGGTTAGATTATGCTAGGTTAGGTTAGGTTAGCTTAGAAAGAGTGTACATTTAACATTGATTCATTTAACAGCGTCTGTGGACTTGCTGCGTCGGAGTTAACTGTTCTGTTCATGAGGAATGTTCACAAGGTTATGTTCACTGTTCCCTTTCAAAGGGGGGGGTGACGTTGCCTGATGATGGTGCAGGGTTCTTTATCCAAGGGATTGGAGCTGCTTTTCCTATTCTCTTATCAACATCTGATTAACCAACATTCCCCAGGGGCTCCTTCATGAATACTGCTACTACTACTACTATTATTATTATTATTATTATTATTATTATTATTATTATTATTATTATTATTATTATTGGTTTTCTATCTTGCAGAGCCTTTATCTTTCAACACGAATATATCACAACTCTCCTGCCGTATCATAACAGCAACAGCCTGGTGGAACAGATCCTTAACAAGGAAGCTTGGCCAGAGGTCGGGTTGGTAGTGCAGCAAAACCCTCGACATGGGTCACAGGTATCTCACAAGCACGCTGTTGGCAAGACCCGTGACCTCGTGAACCTCACCCTCAGAGCAACCTCAACCACACAGTCACAGTCACTACTCTGCCAACCTCCCCACGGCTGTTACGAACCTCCTTACCACTAATGAACCTCCCCACTCCCAATATGAACCTCCCTACCACTAATATAAACCTCCCAATGCCTGATATAACCATCCCCCCAATGCTAATATCCTGCGAGCAATCGGCCCTGACTGTGAACTGACTCAGTGGGATTCCCCCCTCCAGATCTCTGCAAGGCAGACAATCACCTCCCCCCTACTCCACTACCCCTTCCCAGCATGACTCCGCCAGTACACACGATAATTCACCCCCCCCATTACCACCCCTACCCACACAATCACCCCAACCACCACGACCAACACCCCCTCCCCCAGGCGCCACTGTTCCATTGTGTTAACTGTACTGGTGGTGGTGGTGGCGGCGGTTGTACTCTGATGTCTCAAGTTATGCAGTACCTGTCCAGTGGAAGGCCTCGGTCAGATGACCAAAAGCTTCAGTGGCAGGTCATCATATAACTAAGACCAACATCAGGAAACACTTGTCCTGTTTCCTAAAGAATCTTACGTAGCCTAACCTCCTTCACCTTCTTACACGATGGCAGAGACTAGCTGAGTCTAACAGAAATATGGGTCCCCCCATGATGCTTATGGAAGGATCTTGACTAAAGGAATATATCAAAGGAATGGACATCACTGTATACTAGCCTTCCAAATACTCGCAAAAGGAAGAACTGGCGAAGTAGTGCCGTAGGCTGATTTATACTCAGCTTTCTAGCAAACCCGACCAAAAGAGTGATAATCAACAAGGTAAAACCAGAGGCTGACTGCTACAGTGGAAACCTGCGTTCCACGAGATTCGTTTCTCGCCCCAGTTCACTTATTAATTCTCATACCTGACACAGAGATAAGTTCCAGCACTGCGTCATCTTTTGTAGACGATACTCGAATCTGTGAGAGTGGCGTCTGTCGAGGATGGGACAAATCTCTTAGGCAAGATAGACTTCCAGTGGACCACTGGAAACACTACGAAGCTCAACGAGGATAAATTTCTCCACTACCATCACCACCATTCCAATAAATAACAGTATCACTCCAATAAATACCACAACCACCATCACCACCACCACTCCAATAAATATTAAAACCACCATCACCACTCCAATAAATACCATAACCACCACCACCACTCCAATAAATACCATAGCCACCTTACTCACCACTCCAATAAATACCACCACCACCACTCCTATAAATACCAAAACTACTACTACTTCAATAAATACTACAACCACCGCCACTCCAATAAATACCACACCCACCACCACCACCTTTGATGAGTTCTGAGAGTTTTTCTGCTCCCAGAACCCGGCCTTGGGGCAGGTTCCTGCCACCATCTACCACCACCCCTGCCACCATCTACCACCACCCCTGCCACCATCTACCACCACCCCTGCCACCATCTTCCTACAAGGATGTCAGAGTCAATTTTCATACTGGTAATTACTGTTTCTGGTTAATAAGACACACGCTATCCTGCGTCGCAATCTTGGATACGTGCGTATTACCCTGTGGAAAAGTACTACCAGGCTTTCACCTTGAATTGACTTTCTGGGACCTGGCTCTGCTGCCCCCTGGGAACCTGCCGCTGCTGCCCTCCTGGGAACCTGCCTCTGCTGCCCTCCTGAGGACCTGCCTCTGCTGCCCTCCTGCGGACCTGCCTCTGCTGCCCTCCTCACCCCTAGCTCAGCTAACATACCCCCTCATCCCCTCAGCCATGGTGAAGGCCTCTTGATTATCTGAAGGATACCTGAAGGATACCCGAATACCTAAAGGATGCTTCCGAAGGTCAACGCACCCGCGAACTGGTTCTAGACCAGGTAAACGTAGTGAGACCAGGAGCTGGAGTTGAGCATAGTTGTGTGAGACCAGGTATTTAGCTCGTGAGATCAGGTGCTAAACACAGTGATACAAAACAATCTTAACTTTGTGTTGACAAAGTCACACTTTGTCAATGGTCCAAGTCGGACCGAAACGTCGTCGTAAGCTTCTGTCTTTTATGTGCGGGTTATTTGTGTATCGTTCCAGTCACGGTATTGTGCCTTTTTGTTATTTAACTTTGTGTGTTCTAGTTATTAATATCATCAAGGTCACCACTCATACCGTTGCCACTGCTAAGTGACGGTATACAGTGGTCCACTTGAAGTGCCAGTCCTCTTATCTGGCTTCCTTTGTACTTACTGAAATATTTTCACAATAACGGGGAAGCGCTATACCCGCAGGGATGGTCACAGAGCGCCTAGGAGAGGCGATCTGGTTTGATCTGCGGGAACGTCAGGTCGCTCCAAATCTTTGGATCAAGAATCCGTCAGTAGTCTCTTGGACACTTTTGTGGCCTGACTTGG
This sequence comes from Cherax quadricarinatus, assembly GCF_038502225.1. NCBI lineage: Eukaryota > Metazoa > Arthropoda > Malacostraca > Decapoda > Parastacidae > Cherax > Cherax quadricarinatus. Next base: position 19,175,339 of record NC_091327.1, read on the forward strand.
ACTGGCTCCATCTCGTGTGTGTGTGTGTGTGTGTGTGTGCACTCACCGATTTATGCCTCCCAGGAAAGGGGGATGGGGTCGGGTTTCAGCTTTCTATACCCCCGTATGAATGGAATTACCGATTTCTGGCTTCTCGGGCATTATCATACCTGTTCTTGAAGCTGTGTAGGTGGGTTGAGAGACCGGAACCCTCCAGGTTGGTACTACCGACAAAGATAAATCAAAGTTTGTGATTAGATTGAGCAGGATTGCTGTTGCGTCTCACTAATATGATAACAGGTAACTCTTCCCGTTCTCAGTTTTCTGAGTGGGAAAATTATCGCCCCAATGTGGTACCCTTAACCTTATTATAGCACCCTTAACCTCATCCTGGCACCTTTAACCATACTGTGGAAACCTCACCCTGGCACCCTTAACCTCACCCTGGCACCCTTACCCTCACCCTGGCACCCTTAACCTCACATTGGCACCCTTAACCTCACATTGGCACCCTTAACCTCACCCTGGCACCCTTACCCTCACCCTGGCACCCTTACCCTCACACTGGCACCCTTAATCTCATCCTGGCACCCTTAACCTCACCCCTGGCTCACCCTCACCCTGGCACCCTGAACGAGACAGGGAGCATAAATAAAGCGTCACTGATCAAGACTTATAAAAAGGTTTAACTAGGCCAGCAGTGTAGGAGATACCTGGAGTCGTGACACTTAGGTGTCAGAGGCACCTGTCTCGCCTGACACTCAGCTGACGCCACCACCACACCACGAGAGGAAGGAAGGGAAGGAAGAGAGATTAAAGGAGGGGGTGGGAGAGTGGTGAAGGAAGGGACGGGAAAGAAGATTGGTGAAGGGAATGAGGGAGGGGACAGTGAAGGGTTCCCGGGGCTGGTCACTGCTTGGTAACAAGGGTTAACGAGTGGCACCCAAGGATAAGGGGCGGCACCTACCCTTTGTTCCCCTCTCCTGGACTCGGTCTATTCCACCCCCTCTGTTCCCCTCTTTTGGACCCAGTCTATCCCACCCCCTTTATTCCCCACTCCTGGACCCAGTCTATCCCACCCCCTTTGCTCCCTTTTCCTGGACCCAGTCTATCCCACCCCCTTTATTCCCCTCTCCTGGACCCAGTCTATCCCATTCCCTTTATTCCCCTCTCCTGGACCCAGTCTATCCCACTCCCTTTCTGTTCTCTAATCGTGCACACATCTTCCCCTCCTCCTCACTGGATTGATTTTACACGTTCTTCACATGTTTCACTGCAGCACCTTGTTATATTAGTGTACGGATAACAACATGGACCTCAAACATCATCCACGGCTGCCTTCAAGAGGGAGCTGGACAGATACCTAAAGTCAGTGCCGGATCAGCCGGGCTGTGGTTCGTACGTTGGACTACGTGCGGCCAGCAGTAACAGCTTGGTTGATCAGGCCTTGATCTACCGGGAGGCCTGGTCATGGACTGGGCCGCGGGGGCACTGATCCCCGGAATACCCTCCAGGTAGATTCCAGGTAGGTAGACTATCACGGGCGTTGCTCCTCTGTGAGAATTCTCATAATCTGCACTTACATTTTCCTTGCCATTTATTTATTTGTCTATCTTTTCAAACTGACGGAATTGGCAACAGCCTGGTTAATCGGGTCATTAACTGGGAGGCTTGGTCTGGGACCGGGTCGTGGGGGCGTTGACCCCCGGAATACTCCAGGTGAACTTCGATTTATAATGACAACTTAATCCTTTGATTCAACCGTGTCCGAAACAAGCTACCCCCCCCCCAATCTCTATAACCATATAACCACTAGCAGTCCTTTGATATACCTTTGAAGAATTTCGAGAGTATATCTACTCTCTGAGCCCGGCCATGGGCCAGGCTCGTCTGGTGCTCGCCTGGTCAACCAGTCAACCATCAACTACCACTGCTATTATCACCATCAACACCACTGCAATCACCACCCCTCTCAACGCAACAATACATCACCACCACCAACACCACCACAACAGCAACGCCACCAACACCACCACAGCCACCCAGTACACTCCCACCACTACTATCACCACCACGTACACACCCCCCACTACTACCACCACCACGTACACACCCCCACTACTACCACCACCACGTACACACCCACCACCACTAACTACTACCACTACCCGTGACGAAGGAAATGCTTAACACACTGCTTCCTCGGATCCAACCACCCATTGTTTGGTCATGACCGTCCCTCGACCTCATCCATATTTCATCCCCACCCACACCAGGGACCCACCACCCACAGCAGGGACCCACCACCCACAGCAGGGACCCACCACCCACAGCAGGGACCCACCACTCACACTAGGGGTCCATCACCCACACCAGGGACCCACCACCTACATCAGGAACCCACCACCTACATCAGGAATCCACCACCTACACCAGGAACCCACCACCCGTACCAGAGGCTCTCCACTCACACCAGTTCTTTGGATCAAGAGCCCATCACCAGCATCAAGGTACCTCCCTAGTAGGGACCAAGACGATCCATCAACAGACACAGACATTGAATTTATGATACCTGTGACAAGCCTGTAACCATTTCCAAGAGTTCTTATATCCTACCAGCTCGGCCTGATGTATTGGTGAGCGTTAAGAGGAAGGGGAGTAAAGAGGAACAAGAGTAAAAAGGGAGGAAAAAGTAAGTAGAAGGGAGAGGGGAAGGAAGAAGAGGTGGCAACCAGCGTGTAAAAAAAAATATTGGAGACGGAATTTAACATAGTCTCACAAGTGGAACTAATACGACGCGTGACAGGTGTGTGTGTGTGTGTGTGTGTGTGTGTGTGTGTGTGTGTGTGTGTGTGTGTGTGTGTGTGTGTGTGTGTGTGTGTGTGTGTGTGTGTGTGTGTGTGTGTGTGTGTGTGTGTGTGTGTGTGGTGTGTGTGTGTGTGTGTGTGTGTGTGTGTGTGTGTGTGGTCACCTAATTGTACTCATCTAATTGTGGTTGCAGGGGTCGAGACTCAGCTCCTGGCCCCGCCTCTTCACCGACCGCCAGTAGGTCCTCTTTCCCCCTGCTCCATGAGCTTTATCATACCTCGTCTTAAAACTATGTATAGTTCCTGCCTCCACTACATCGCTTGCCAGACTATTCCACTTCCTAACTACTCTATGACTGAAGAAATACTTCCTAACATCCTTTTGACTCATCTGAGTCTTCAGCTTCCAATTGTGACCCCTTGTTTCCGTGTCCCATCTCTGGAACATCCTGTCTCTGTCCACCTTGTTTGTGTGTGTGTGTGTGTGTGTGTGTGTGTGTGTGTGTGTGTGTGTGTGTGTGTGTGTGTGTGTGTGTGTGTGTGTGTTTTATTCTCACCTGCTAGTAGCCACAAACATGTACCAGCTCCTGGCCCTACCTCTGAACTCCTGCAGAAGACACAGAAACATCACAAACAAATATCTACTCAGGTTTCTAACTGGCAAATGAAAAACAATATGAAGTCTACTGGTGACAAACTTTAACTGCCGAGGTATGGAACAACTCGAAAACTGACAACGAGTCAAGTATACAGAACGCAGACAGAACATACCATAGAACGTGTGCAACAGGTATGAAAGACTATGGAATAATTCTATCAGAGGATCTTCCATTTAAGAAACACAATAAGGTAAATGTATGAAAGGCCATGAATCTGATAGGGCAGAGTATGAGAACTTTTCAAAGAGATGTGATGCTAGTATACTTGGGGTATACCTGGAGAGGGTTTCGGGGGTTAAGGCCCCCGCGGCCCGGTCTGTGACCAGGTCTCATGGTGGATCAGTGCCTGATCAACCAGGCTTTTACTGTTGGTCGCACGCAACCCAACGTACGAACCACAGCCCAGTGATGATACTTTCCAAATCAATAATGCACTCACGACTTAAATATTCTGTGGTCAAAGCGCTGTTCAAGGCAGGAGAGAGAGAACGGCTGGAAAACGTTCAGAGGTTGTTTACTATCCATAAAGAATTAAAAATAACATTGAAACTAATAGGGAATGACTCGAAGCAGTTCGATTTTTACCCTGAAACGGAAAAGAGAGATACCTGATAACTTATAAACATTATCTCTCAGTCCACAGCAAGATTCGAACCTGCACACTCTGCTTCAAAGTACTCAGTACTTTGATGGCTATGTGAGACTGTGGGCCGCTAGCACAAACAGCCTGACTGACCAAGAAGTCAGCAGGGAAGCCTGGCCTCAGGTAGGGCTGCGAGAAGTCAAAGAACATTTGGAACTGGTCACAGGTGTGTTACATGTATGTGTGAAGGTTGAGGTGGTGGTGAGTGGTGGTGGTGGTGAGTGGTGGTGGTGGTGAGTGGTGAGTGGTGGTGGTGGTGAGTGGTGGTGGTGGTGAGTGGTGGTGGTGGTAGTGGTGGTGGTGGTAGTGGTGGTAGTGGTGAGTGGTAGTGGTGAGTGGTGAGTGGTGGTGGTGAGTGGTGGTGGTGAGTGGTGGTGGTGAGTGGTGGTGGTGAGTGGTGGTGGTGAGTGGTGGTGGGAAGTGATGGTTGTAGTGTGTCTAAGTTTTGATGGCTGGTTGCTGTGGATGGAGATTCGTAGGTGGGAGCTGTTAAAGGTCACTGAAGTGAGTGGGTGGCAGACAGGTGCTGACGTGGTCAGTCATTCCGGTAATGTCGTGGGTGGAAGATGATGGTGGTGGAAGTAGCAGAGGGGATGTGGATGTTCAACAAGCACTGTGGTGAGTACTGATGGAAGGCAGGTACTGCAGTGGGTGGAAATAATAATAATAATAATAATTATAATAATAATAATAATAATAACTTTTATTTCTACAAGTACATGATACAACTTATACAGACCATAGCTGACATCATTGACATATTGTACAGAAAGCCCCTTGTTATGTAGAGCATTTTGGACAAATTAGGTTAATTTTGTCCCCAGGATGCAACCCCACATCAGTCAGCTACGACCCAGGCACCTATTTACTGCTAGATGAACAGGAACAACAGGTGTCTTAAGGAAACACGCCGCAATGTTTCCACCCGTACCGAGGATGTAGGAACAGGGGTATGGAAGTTCAGACAGGTACTGTGGTAGGTGGAAGCGGTGGTAGTGGGTGTGGGCGGACTGGGAGGTTCTCGGGTGGGTGTAAGGAACCAAGGTCAGTTGAACAGCTAACACACACATCTCAAGCTTCCTGCCACATGTACAACCATTGTTTGACAACCTCGTCCAGACGTATCGTCTTCCTGCAGTAGCACGTCTCACAAGACACGCCGGGAAAGTATGGCTGTAGGAATGGTGGCAAACATGGTGATAAGGGCCAGGAAGGCGGCCTAAATCCAAGGGTCACACCAAAGGTGGCCAAGAAACATAACTCCACCCTATTGCCTCACTCCCTCCCACACTGAAGCTTAAACCTCACTCACAAAGTCAGCATCTGATCCACTCCAACACACCCAACCCAACCAAACACCAATTTCCTTTTCCTGATGATACTGACATAAGAACCAGAGTAAGCCTTTATTATGACAAAGCTTCGCATAATGTGAGCTTCATCCATTCCATTATAATGTGAGCTTAATCGGGTACTCAAAACATGAGAGGAACGGTGTTACAACAAGAGCTAGCACAATTTAACATATCTTTGTCATGTGCTCGTCGGTTCGTTGCCTCCTCTACCTTAGTTTCCTAGTGTGTAAAAGCTTCCCATGCGTCCATTTACATTACATGATTATTCCTTCCTAGAGAGACCAGCTGGTGCAGACCCGTAGCTCAGCTCTCGAATCACTAATCTTCAACAAACCTTCACTTGGTATTGCTCACTAGTCATTTACAACATTACGGTATTATCACATAGTAGATTTACGCAGTCGCCGCAAAATTAAAGTTGCTGCAAATCTGAAGACACTGTCAAATATAGTGTGACACAGGCCCTTCTATTATTCCTTTACCTTTGATATACTTTGATATACTTTTGATGAATTTCGAGAGTCTTTCTATTCCCGGAGCCCGGCCATATGCCAGGCTCGTCTGGTGCTAGCCTGGTCAATCAAGCTGTTGCTACTGGAGGCCCACTGCCCCACATATCCATCACACCCTGGTTGATCTGGTACCTGGTTAAGATACAGGTCCAATTTCCTCTTGAAGACTTCTGCACTTATCCCAGCAGTGTTTCCATGTAACACTGTCTTTATAAACACAGTTACATTACATTAAACTGAAGGTAGCTTCAGTTTCCTGACTCAACCATCAAGGCAACTCCTTTTCCCATCTGCATTCTTCTGCTGTTCTTCCCATTTTTGTACTAATTCTATGTTGTTATAAAGTTTTTAAGTGTGGATTTTTCATCCCAAAATTCTATTAAGGTATTTCTTTATTCTGAAATGAATAACTTTTTCTGAAGTGCCTGTCTTGGCTCTGAAGTGGATGTCTTGATTCTGAAGTAGATATCTTGGCTCTGAAGTGGATGTCTTGGTTCTAATGGGAATATCTTGGTTAATTATTAATATACCCACTTAATAACATTACTAGAGTCCTATGTAAAAGATACTGTGAGAGTGAGCACGTTGCTAGCACTCCCTGCTACCTGCCCGGGCAGGGAGGACTTACACAACACCTGCTTGGCTTGCTTCGGCGAAAACCCACGAGGGCTGCTGCGTCACCACCAGTCGGAGGCAATCATCATGCCGCAAGGCAAACACGTCACATCTCGTCCACAATAGCGGCGAAATGGACGGCCAGGGACTTGCGACGCACGCAACACTGTAACCCTGCTGTGCGACTTACACGCTGTGCGACTTACACTGAGAGCCCCTGAGAAGCTGGTGGAAATTGCTGAGTTGCTGGATGCCGCTGAAATCCGCTAGGGGCTCGCTCCTCTGTATCACACACCAGAGGCAAGACTCCGGAGGGTTTCAAAACTCCCAATCAAATCAACCAGGTTGTGGTAGATATATGGGCCTGCGGGCCACGAGCACCAACAGCCTGGTTGATCAGGCAAGCACCAGACGAGCATGGCTCAGGGCCGGGCTGTAAGAGTAAGGAAAACTCTCGAAACCTTTCAAAGGTGTAACTTAAGAACATAAGAAAGAGGAACACTACAGCAGGCCTACTGGCTCATATTAACTTACTATATCAAAGGTAAAGGAGGCCTGCTGACCCACATATCCTTCTTTGTTTCTTTTGTATATATTTGGCAAAAGTATTTTAGCACATGCATTACCATATCCAAGTTCACTCAGTGTGTTGAGGTCGCTAGAGGAAGTAAGCCAAGCAATGTGCAACTACAACTCAGGTGCTTGTAGCTGTGTTCAAGACACCAGAGCATCTCCAACAGTCGGTCAGGACGTATACCTTACTTGTTACAAGAGGTTTACCCCAGAGATGAAGTGTCAGGGTCGACCATCAACCGGATCTAGTTTAAGGATTTATATTTATAGCAAGAAATACTAGCTGTTTGTCAATAATCTTATCACAAATGAGGTAACCGAGAGATAGAAGCAGTGGAAGAGGTGCTGGTGAAGGTGAGAGGGAGAGGTGCTGGTGAAGGAGGTGAGAGGGAGAGGTGCTGGTGAAGGAGGTGAGAGGGAGAGGTGCTGAAGGAGGTGAGAGGAGAGATGCTGGTGAAGGAGGTGAGAGGGGGAGGTGCTGGTGAAGGTGAGAGGAGAGATGCTGGATAGGATTTGCCTGTGATACACCCATTACCTACTACGAGAGCTTTTATACCCTCAGCCTGACCTTAGGCAAGGCTTTTCTGTTGATTACCTGTTCAACTGTCAGCATAGTTGCTGATCCCCGTACATATCTGAGTATCATAGTACCATCCATATGTTTTACATAGTTGACCCCTTGCTAGGCTCAGTGACTAGCATGTGTGACGTCACGTGATGCCGCATGTGAGCGGTGTGCTCCGGGTCTCTCCCTCACTCCACCCATAGGTCTAGGACAAGGCAACACGGCAAGACTGGGCTCCCCTTCTCACACTGCTAATATAAGTGTTACCATCCAACGACTTGTGTTTAACTCCAACCATCACATTTCCACGAACCCTCCCAACACACTCAGGCTGTTATTGTTCGTGACCCGCTGATCCCAACACCCTGGATGATCTGGAAGTTTCCAGAGGTAGTGGTCCAGTTTTCCTCTTGAAGACTTTTACACTGGTTATGGAAGAAGAGACGATGACGAATGAAAGAGAGTAGGAGGGAGGGTACTAGTCTCTACTGGGAGAGGCGTACTGGGAACTTTCATATGTATGGGGCAGTATGATGGTGTTAGATAAAGCGAAATTTGAGTGAATATCGGGCCGTAGAAAAACCAACACTTTCGCTATCCAGTACGATCATGCTAACGAGACGGAGTGAAATGCTAAAGCCGGAAAATTTAAACATTAGGGGAACACACACACACAAAAAAAAAAGTTACCATAGGGCTTCCTCAGCTTAACATGGTGACTAGATAAGAGCGGGCACATAGGAGAGATGGAACTCGTGGAGTCTGAGGCAAAGCTCTAGCTATCACACACACACACACACACACACAAAAAAAACAGCGGGTTTAGCAGTCTGAAAAGATGCCTGTTAAGGTTTCAGAACATTGTTATGGTAATGTCGGAATCAGTTGTACACGCTGAGCGTTGCCACAGGAACAACCATGACTGAACAAACCACTACTTCACAGCTTACAACCAGCAGAGACAACACTGGATGTAGACTCTGGAGGAACTTGTGAGCATCTCTCAGCATATTATCCACAGCGCACTTTCAGCGTCTTATGTCTGACTATCCAGAACTTTCACTTGCCTCCAGCCATTTAGCTACGTTGCAGTCCTGCAGGTTCAGACATCCTTCACAACCTGGTTAATCAGTCTCTGGCAATATCTTAAAGACCTCCGCCTTCGTTAAAAAAAAAATGGTTCTAAAAGAAAGTTGAAGAGTTTTTGACGTTGACTTTTTTGTCATGGATTTCACTCATGAGGAAAAGTATTTTTTTTCAATTTAGTTAATGGCATTTTGCTCCCTCTGCCTCTCCTGAACCCTGAAGGTTACATGAAGTATGCTTCCGGGTGTCAACGCCCCCGCTCCCAGGTCCCAGACCAGGCCTCCTGGTGGATCAAGGCCTGATCAGTCTGCCGTTTCTGCTGACCACAAGCAGTCCAACGTACGGATCACAGCCAGGCTGGTCAGGAACTGATTTGAGGAACTTGTCCAGTTCCCTCTTGCAGGCCGCCAGAGGTTTATGGATAACTCTTCTTAAGCATGGAGGGAGGGCGTTGAAGAGTTGAGGACATCTGACACTAATCGAGTTCACTCTCAGTGTACTCGTCGCGCCCCGTTTTTTTAGTGGAGGTATTTTGCACTGTCTGCCAAGTCTCTTGATATATGGTGTTATTTCGGTGTTCAGGTTTGGAACCGGTCCCTCCAGGCTTTTTCATGTGTAATTATGTGCCCTTTTCACCTACGTTCCAAAGTTTACAGCTGGAAGGACTTCAAGCGTTGCAGTGATCCAGATGCTTGAGTGTATACAAGGAATGAAAGTTCACTGTACGTTTTCCATACCTTTGATGAGTTTCGAGAGTTTTTCTACTCCTGAAGCCCGGTCTTGGACCAGCCCAGCAAACTCGCCTGCTTTGAAGGTGGCCATTAGTATAAAGCAATATTCAGCATTTATCTCAATTTTTCCCATCTCTCTAGCCAGTATTTCTTTATGCTCTTGAGATAGTGAGAGACCTTTGAGAAGTTCAGTGATGCTTCTCGTCTTCGCCTGTGAAAGGAACGCCAAACTATTTTTAATTAGCCTCTTCTCTTCTTTCTCTTAACGGTAAAAGTCTGGAGAAAACGTCTAATACCCCGGGCTCATCCTCTCAAGACACTTTATTTAAATTAATCTTACTCCTGCTATTTTCACAGGTATACTTCAGTAAGGTCGTGATATATTTGATCCCAGCTAATGTATTGCTGAAGTTTAATTTGAGGAACTTACCCTCGTGACTGAGTTTTGCTGCTCGAAGACCAGTTTGTTTGCAGGTCTGAACATCAGTCACATAGTGGTCTGGGACTGCTATTTTCGACACCGTTAGTTCCGTACATGATCTTCATTATTTGTGGATTTAAGATGAATAGCATTTCCTAGTCTGATCGGTTCCACTTTGTTAGCTTTTTAACATTTTTCTATTGTGTGTGTGTGTGTGTGTGTGTGTGTGTGTGTGTGTGTGTGTGTGTGTGTGTGTGTGTGTGTGTGTGTGTGTGTGTGTGTGTGTGTGTGTGTGTGAATGTGGTTGTGTACGTAACCTCATAAACCCTTGTAAACCCTTGTGAATAAAGACAAATCCTCATCTCAAGCAGTAATAAGTACGGTCTAACAGATCCACCTGAGACTCGACCCAGTAATAAATTCGTACCTGGCCCGCCGGGAACACCACCTCACATTTAGCATACACAAATAAACCGCCAGTAAGCAATCAACCCACCGTACGCAATTATCCACTCAGCCCGCCACCCGACCCCTCAACACCCGGATAACACATCCCCGGGGATCTCGATGTTCGTCTCAGTCTCAGTCTCAGTCTCAGTCTCAGTCTCAGTCTCTCTCTCTCTCTCTCTCTCTCTCTCTCTCTCTCTCTCTCTCTCTCTCTCTCTCTCTCTCTCTCTCTAAACTATCTTCGTCTTTTCTTAGCTCAGGGAAGGTTAGGTGTTTATCTGGGTCATTGAAGACAGGCAAAATAAGAGTAGCAGGTAGTATATTTATTGTGAGACTTGTCACTGACGACTACAGCACATAGATCCTTTTAGATTGTTTAAACACTCTGCCAGAAGATATCAGAAACACTGCCGGAATAAGTGTAGAAGTTTTCAAGAGGAAATTGGATATGTACCTCCGTCAAGTGCCAGATCAACCAGGCTGCGATGGGTATGTGGGCCAGGAGCCTGGTTGATCAAGCAGACATCAGACAAGCCTGGCCCAGGGTCAGGATGATAGTGCAGGAAAACTCTCGGATCTCTTCATCTCCGTTCCACTGAGGACAATTAAGGTACCTTGAGGTGTTCCCGAGGGTTTAGATCTCTTATTGAAGCTCAATAGGCATTCATATTGGCATACATAAAAAAATCAAAAATTCCCCTAACCAGTTTAACCTCACAATCACACAACGACACTCATCCTCGCAAATTTAATACGAATATATCGCTGAACAAAACATTAAAGCGGCTTTCATACTTACAAGAAGAAGAGGTGAACCAAGACTGTGTTCATGTACAAGCCGTTCATCTGACCAGAGTTCTTCACCAAGGACCAGCGTGAGGAACATTCACCTTACCGTAGCAGGTCATAACGTTGTGGATCACAAGCCTTCAGGATGCGCTGAGGGCGGCTGGTCTTCCTGAAGCAATGGGGTGTAACCACCACTAGCACCTCACCCCCCACTTCACCTCCACCTCAGCAGCACCACCTCACCCCCACCTCAACCCCACAAAGACACTGCTCTGAATATTAAATAACAGTGAGGCGTTGTCTTAGCGTTCCATCCCGTCTTAGAGATGAATTTCTTCAGGTCTTTTTTCGGTCTTGTGTCATTCACTTCACACGTGAATGTAGCCTCACTTGAAGCTGGTGAAGGGTTCTTGGTCCAAGGAGTTAAAGCTACCCTATCTTTTTCCATGGACCAACCCCGATTAATTTCCACATCTCACTCGCTGCATGATTCCTAAGGGTTTGGCGCTTCCCCATAAAAATATAATTTTCTTCCATTTGCCAGGTTGTTGCATAACCATAGCGGGATGACAGCTTTCCCATGAAATAATAATAATAATAATAATAATAATAAATTAATAAAATAAAAGGACCCTAGGTAATTTATACTATGTATGATAATTGTACTTATGTGTAGCTGTGCCTAAATAAACTTACTAACAATAATTAATAATCATTACTAATGATTTCAAGTTTCTCCTACGTATGGACTGATGAAGCCACTGTGTGGCGAAACGTTTCCTCAATAAAGATACCCAAGAGTTGCCCATGTGTCTAATTTATCAATTATTACAAATAACACTCCTGACAATCTGTTTCGTGTTATTTCTCCCTCTCGGTTAATAAACCCAGTCTGATAAACAAGATTTCTACAATTTAAGTTAAATACTGAAGTCTAACATTCTTTTTTCATCGTTGAAGAAGATGAACGTGAGAAGAGAAATGTTAATGAGATTGGAAGAGCCTACACGACTGCTTCCTGGGGGACGCGCGAGACGGAGGGATCGGAGGGGTGGAAACATAAACACATATGCAGTTTAATGTGATCCTTTATTGACAACGTTTCACCCACACAGTGGGCTTTTTCAAGTCACACACAGATCTACCTGGGGTGGAAGGTACGGGAGTATGACTATAAATACTCCCGTACCTTCCACCCCAGGTAGATCTGTGTGTGACTTGAAAAAGCCCACTGTGTGGGCGAAACGTTGTCAATAAAGGATCACATTAAACTGCATATGTGTTTATGTTTCCATTGTGTCGGTATTTTATACCATTTATTTTCGATCGGAGGGGTGTTGCAGTAGGAGTACTGGCCCATGCTAGGCAGGATCTTCTCGTTGGAATAGGGTGGTTACGATGGGGGTGAGATGAATGTAACAGTGTGGAAATTTGCATCAGTGTCTTCACCAGTAACAACATTACCACCAGCAACAGTATCACTGTCAGCAATAATAACAATGTCACCGGCAACAGCATCACCAGCAGCAACGCCAGCAACAGCAGCGCCACCAAACAGTAGCAACAATGTCACCAGAAACAGCTCCATCACCAGCAGAAGCAGCAGCACCACCAGTAGCAACACCACCACCAGTAGCAGCACCACCACCACCAGTAGCAACACCACCACCAGTAGCAGCACCACCACCAGTATCAGTAGCACCATCAGTAGTAACAGCAGCCCTATCATAGCCACAGTAGCATTACCAGTAGCAACAGCACCACTAGTAGCAACAGCGCCACCAGCAGTAAGAACAGTACCATCACTAGTAGCAACATCACCACCACCAACACTACAACGACCACCACCACTTTCAACGCATGGCGCCCCACAACTTCACCTCGACACTGCTCACGTCTCACCATTTGCGACTTTCCCCAAGCATTCCATATTCCCACAGCATCCAGCGGGAGCTAAACCTTCCTTCCTGCCAGGGACGCAGTGTCCTCTTCCAGGGACGCATATTACGCCACCTCTACGCGCCCTACAAGACACACAGTCCAACACATGTAGTGAGGAGTTACACACTTTGTGCAACACCTAGGTATTCTTATCTGAAGGCGTTTCGCCAACCAGAGGCCTTTTTCGGTTCCATTGGTTGGCGAAATGTCTTCAGATAAAGATTTCCAAGTGTTGCACATATTTCCAATTCATCATATTGTCGATATTGCATAATATTATTGCCATGGTAAAACAATGTGATCCCACAATACCATAAGGTTCACAACTACCTGATCCTACATACAACATGACTCTTATAGAAAGGTCTTCGTATTCTACCTCCCCCCCCAGAAAAAAAGAGGATTGGAATCTATTTTTATTATTATTATTATTAATTTCATGAGAAAGTGATACACCCGTAGGGGTCTTAGAGCAACTGGGGAATGGGAGGTAAATTGGTATGACTAAAGGGAAATTCTTTAATTAATATTATTAATACTTTTAAAATCATTACATTCATTGAAAGCTTTAAATTATTAAGGCTAAGGAAGTAGGGAGTAGCTCCCAGCTCCTAGGATCAAACTCAAATTTACTAGCATCACTAACTCCCTAATGGTTAACCAAAGCAAAGAAACTACTACTGACTAACCTAGACGACTATTCTGACTGGGTACAGAGTCATTAATCACCTTAGATAACAATTGCCTGAAGCATCTGAAGCATCAACAGATAACACCCTACAGCTCATTCTGATTACCCTAAACGATGGCTAACAATCAGAGCTTATCCAAATCACCCTAGAATGCCTCCTCGTTTCCCTAAGCAGCAGACTGTTGTAAATCGCTTTAGATGGCAGACAAATAACTTAGAAATCTTTTCAATCGTACTAGAGCACTGCAGTCGCTCAGGGCAATTGCCCTAAGTGGCAGCTAACAATCTGAAGCTCTTTTCCTAGAGCATCGCAATGATCCGCAAACTTCCTTAAACAATCTAGAGCTCTTGTTATCCTAGAGCTCTAGAGCTCTTATCAGTCACTTAGAACTTGGTACTCTTTGTAGTCCATTAAACCTTTATCCAATCACTTTCAACTCTCTTTAATCACTCTAAAATTTCCTCAAGTCAATCTAGACAACAGGCAACGCTCAAGAATTCTAGTTAATTAACTGAAGAATCTTTAATTAAGAGTAAAGAAAGTGGCTGGAACACACCAGGTATTTTTGGAAGAACAACTGACACGGGGAATGAACCACAGTAAACCACAGCAACTCCTGTTTGATGGCATGTTTTAATGTAAACAATTGGGAGGAAATAAATAATCAAAACAGACTGTACATTTACAAACATTACACACAGTAGGATATCCACCCAGCCAGATCCCACATATCTATGGGTGCGGGGGGAAGGGTAGCAGAGACCATGTGAAGGAAGTGTTGGGGAATTGTGGAGGAGTGGAGGTGGCATGGCGTGGATGGAGAAAGAGTTTGGGGCAGCATTTTTTACTCATGGTTCTGCAAACGAAGATTTCTCCTCTCCCTCCCTCCCTTCTGTCTGTCTCTCTATTTCTTCCTTCCAGCCCCTGAGCTATCTTTCACTACCGTTGCCAACTTCCTCAAGATAATACGACACAGATCAAACATCCTCCAGCATTTCAAGATTCCTGCAATATCATGAACCTATAGAGCCACACCCCACTACAAGCTTCTCCCCATCACTACGGCTCCACCACCACAAATTAAGCGAACTTCCCGCAGTACAGAGCACCCTCCACTTCATCAACACCACCCTCCCTCCAGCATCACGCTCCCTCCAACACCACACTCCCGCCAACACAATACTTCTCCATCACTACACTCCCTCCGGCGTCACAACGGGCCTTTCACATCCATCCTTTTACAACAATTGATACCCCTTCCTGTACCTTCCACTCTACCATTTGTGTCGTCTCTAGTAGGTACTTGTACTAGTATCAACAGCACCGTGCACCAACATCACCAGCACCGTGCACCAGCATCACTAGCACCGTGCCCCAGCATCACCAGCACCGTGCACCAGCATCACCAGCACCGTGCACCAGCATCACTAGCACCGTGCCCCAGCATCACCAGCACCGTGCCCCAGCATCACCAGCACCGTGCACCAGCATCACTAGCACCGTGCCCCAGCATCACCAGCACCGTGCCCCAGCATCACCAGCACCGTGCACCAGCATCACTAGCACCGTGCCCCAGCATCAACAGCACCGTGCCCCAGCATCACCAGCACCGTGCCCCAGCATCAACAGCACCGTGCCCCAGCATCACCAGCACCGTGCTCCAACATCAACATCACCGTGTACCAGCATCACCAGCACCGTGCACCAGCATCAACAGCACCGTGCACCAGCATCACCAGCACCGTGCACCAGCATCACCAGCACCGTGCACCAGCATCACCAGCACCGTGCACCAGCATCAACAGCACCGTGCACCAGCATCACCAGCACCGTGCTCCAGCATCAACAACACCGTGCACCAGCATCACCAGCACCGTGCTCCAGCATCAACAACACCGTGCACCAGCATCAACAACACCGTGCACCAACATCAACAGCACCGTGCACCAACATCAACAACACCGTGCACCAACATCAACAGCACCGTGCACCAACATCAACAACACCGTGCTCCAGCATCAACAACACCGTGCACCAGCATCAACAGCACCGTGCACCTGCCAGCTGGTGTATCAACATCAACATGTCCGGATCTTACCACACGATTTCCTAATTAACCATACTTGGTACAAATTATTTCCTAACAGTGATTTTCCAGTGACTAGCTTCGATAAGCTAGTTTTTTCACACAGGATATTTTCAACAATCTACTTTTTCCAGTGTGTAGCTTAGAAGGTTTATATATATATATATATATATATATATATATATATATATATATATATATATATATATATATATATATATATATATATATATATATATATCTCGGAGAATAGCATCCACAAAATATCTATTACGGTCAGTAGCGTCAATAATCTATCGTTTTTTTCAGTGGACAGCGTCGACAACCTGTCTTTTTCAATAGACAGCATCGACAGACGGCATGTTTTAGCATCCTTTTCCCAGGGGAACTTTCTTTTCGTGCCTGCATGGCGGTGTATCAGTTGCAAAATGTACCACAAGTTTCACTACATCTGCAACACCATCGCTTAGCTAGCAGATTTACCCGATCGCGATAACACAAATCTTGCAAACTCTCTCGCTTACTTTCTCTACTAAAGTATTCCGTATACTTCTTCCCCCACTCTAATATCCTCCAGGCACACAAATACGGGTAATCACGTTAGTATAAGTGCGGGTTTAGAGCGAATTTGAGCATGTAAGAGAGGTCGAGTGAGAGTATAAGGCAGACGTGCCCTCGTACACTCCCTGCCTCTCTGGCTGCCACTCCGCTACTGAATGGATGACTGGCTGAGTTTGCTGGGTGCCGTGCAGGGCTGCCAGGCATAGGAGGATGAGGCACTCCTAGGCGTAGGTGGCTGCCAGGCGTACTTTGGCAAGGTAAGTCTCCCATAAGGATAGTTCGTGCAGATTTGAACGCTTCCTGTCTGTAGTTTACTTACTGTGGTTAATGTGGTTAAATTAGCTTAACCTGAATTAATATAAATTGAAATAGGGGAAATTATTTTTATATTTTTTCTGCAAGTATTTACGCGCACACACACACACACACACACACACACACACACACACACACACACACACACACACACACACACACACACACACACACACACACAATTCGAAGCTGAAGACTCAGAATAATCACAGGGATGTTAGGAAGTATTTCTTCTGTCACAGAGTTGTCAGGAAATGGAATAGTCTGGGAAATGATGTAGTGGAGGCAGGAACCACACACAGCTTTAAGAAGAGGTATGATAAAGCTCATGGAGCAGTGAGTGTGACCTAGTAGGGACTAGTCAAGAGGCGTGGCCAGGAGCTGTGAATCGACCCCTGCAACCACATATAGGTGGGTACACACACGCAAATGATACAGTTTGCAACAAAGTGTGGAAGAGTACCTGAACCTCTCCCGGATCTTTCCCATCTTTCTCTCTCTCTCTCTCTCTCTCTCTCTCTCTCTCTCTCTCTCTCTCTCTCTACACAGGCAGCTAGAAGTCAACCTGCCATGCATTTTCTAGTTACTGAAGCTACCGAGCTGAACTGAGCCAGGCACATAACCTGTTCTGGGGCACTGGTGGTAACGCCACCCTACCGCCCACCCACCCGCCACACCCACAGATGACCCAGGTGCGGGCGGCGGGCGGCGGGCGGCGGGCGGCGGGCGGCGGGCGGCGGGCGGCGGGGTGGTCACACACACACGCACACACACATTTGCTGACCCGACCCTGTCCAGACAGAGCTGTTGCCGTCTGCTACCCCCCCCCCCCGTCTGTCTTTGTCTCTCTCTCTCTCTCTCTCTCTCTCTCTCTCACCATCTCACCATCTCAGTGACAACCAAGAACGCTCAAAGGAGGGTTGGCACTGAAGCTCACAGTTTCCCCACTATAACGTAATTTAGACAACAAGTTTGACTTCAAATAATGACAATCTGTTTATTTTTACGCAATATAACATCAGTTCCGTTCCTGATCAGCAAGGCTGTAGTGTTTACTCTGGACTGCGTGCAGATGGTACCAACAGCCTAGCATATTCAGTGCATATATACAGTATAGTGAATATACCTTGAAGATTGGTGTTGAATTCATAGAAAAGAGAGAGAGAGAGAGAGAGAGAGAGAGAGAGAGAGAGAGAGAGAGAGAGAGAGAGAGAGAGAGAGAGAGAGAGAGAGAGAGAGAGAGCAATACGATAAAGCAGGCCAAATATGACGGGCGTGGCCACCCACCTGTGGCTGGGTGATGAGGGTAAGCTATGGATGGGGTGATGGGTCAAGTTACACACCTGAAGCTATGGATGGGGTGATGGGCCGCGGGGGCGTTGATCCCCGGAATAACCTCCAGGTAAGTTACACGCCTGAAGCTATGGATGGGGTGATGGGGCAAGTTACACACCTGAACCTGACAAATAAGTCGGGCAGGTAGCCAGCAATACCTCCCATCGTACCCCACACTGAGGGGAAGAGAGGGGAGTGAATGATAGTATCTGTGGGGAGAAAGGAAAGAATGTGGGAAGAAATGGATGCGGGAAGGGAGTGTGGTGAAAAAGGGGTGTGGGGAGAAAGAAAAGGATGTGGAGAGAAAGGAGTGTGGGGAGAAAGGGGTGTGGAGAGAAAGGTGTGGAGAGAAAGGTGTGGGGAGAAAGGTGTGGAGAGAAAGGTGTGGGGAGAAAGGTGTGGGGAGAAAGGTGTGGAGAGAAAGGTGTGGAGAGAAAGGTGTGGAGAGAAAGGTGTGGAGAGAAAGGTGTGGAGAGAAAGGTGTGGGGAGAAAGGGGTGTGGAGAGAAAGGTGTGGAGAAAGGTGTGGAGAGAAAGGTGTGGAGAGAAAGGTGTGGAGAGAAAGGTGTGGAGAGAAAGGTGTGGAGAGAAAGGTGTGGAGAGAAAGGTGTGGAGAGAAAGGTGTGGAGAGAAAGGTGTGGAGAGAAAGGTGTGGAGAGAAAGGTGTGGAGAGAAAGGTGTGGAGAGAAAGGTGTGGAGAGAAAGGTGTGGAGAGAAAGGTGTGGAGAGAAAGGTGTGGAGAGAAAGGTGTGGAGAGAAAGGTGTGGAGAGAAAGGTGTGGAGAGAAAGGTGTGGAGAGAAAGGTGTGGAGAGAAAGGTGTGGAGAGAAAGGTGTGGAGAGAAAGGTGTGGAGAGAAAGGTGTGGAGAGAAAGGTGTGGGGAGAAAGATAAGGATGTATTTTCTCTATTTTTTCAATATTCACAGTAAACAATACAGAAAAGCTGAAGAATAAGAGTAAGACATGTTAATAACAAGTGCCAGATGTGGCACATGTTAATAACAAGTGCCAGATGTGGCACATGTTAATAACAAGTGCCAGATGTGGCACATGTTAATAACAAGTGCCAGATGTGGCACATGTTAATAACAAGTGCCAGATGTGGCACTTGTTATTAACAAGTTATAATTCAGTAACAGGACGGGCGATTTGCATCTGAAGGGTATCGCCAGTTTTTCTACTCTAGCAGCCCGTCCCTGGGCCAGGCTCCTCTGGTGCTTGCCCGGTCAACCAGTCTGTTGCTGCTGCTGGTTCGCTGATCCAAATATCCATCACAGCCTGATTTACCTGGCACTTGGTGAAGATACCTATCCAGGCCACGGTCCAGTGTATCAGATTTTGTCGACACTTGACCTCAAATAACAGTTGACGACACTTGACCTCAATGAGCAGTTGACGGCACTTGGCGTCAAGTAACAGCTGGCAACACTTGACCTCGAGGAGCAGCTGACAACACTTGATCTAAAGGAACAGCAAACAACACTTGATCTAAAGGAACAGCTAACAGCACTTGATCTCAAGGAACAGCTAACAACACTTGATCTAAAGGAACAGCTAACAACACTTGATCTAAAGGAACAGCTAACAACACTTGATCTAAAAGAACAGCTAACAACACTCGACTTCAAAGAAGAGTGCATCTTTTGTGATAAAAAGACTACCTTCCGAGTCCAAAGAAGTGGCGCCGAGTAAAACAGTGCAAGAGTGCTCATAGACCACATGAAAAGCCCTTTAAAGACCTGTTCTCTTCACACGGGCGAAGAAGTGAGATTTGCACGCTGCAGCAAATGTACACTACAGCGAAAACTTTCTCGGTTTAAATACGCCTTGGCTGATATACCTTTACCCTTGATAAACCTTTGATGAGTTTCGGGAGTCTTTCTACTTCCGGAGGCCGGGCTCGTCTGGCCCATGGCCGTAACCCCCCCCCACCCCACCCCCATGTTGACAAGGGTGGTACTATGTTACACGAATGTCTGTTAGGGAATCTAGTTGTGTGTTGTGCGTGTGTGGTAAACACACACACGCACAACAGTATGATGCAATGAACCGAAGCTGCATTATCATAATCCTTAATCGCAGACTAGGCTTGACTCGATATAAACAAGTTAATATCCAGGAATCTTCAAACAAGAAAAAAAGTGTCCGATTAGTTTTTGTTCAGAATATATCTCGAGAAAGTGAATTAGTTGACCTTAGCACTCGTGGTGGTAATGAAAATTTGTTGAGTGTGACGCTAGGTAAGTGCACATGATATAGCAGGTAAGTGCACAGGATATAGCAAGTAAAGTGCCACATAGGAGACGCAAGTGTGTATTAGTTTAGAAAGACACGTGAGCAAACACTTAGAAAAAGTTTCAGTCCTGGGCTGGAACGCGTTTTAATAAATACCCCCAGGTGTTGACTGACATGTTCCGCCAGACAGTAAACAGACTAAAACAATGAAAGTCTGCCACTCGGGAGACGGGAGTATGCGTGGAGGTAAGTACACAGACTACAGCAGAGTGTATGTCACTTAGGATACACAAGTGTCGGGTGTTAACCGCTGCCAGCGCCGTCTATGGAGTACCAGCAGCTGCATCATCGATACACTTGACCTTCACTCCGTGAATTAATTATGATTCAATTTCGCTGACTTACACTTGATCGATCCCTTGATTTGTTTCTTTATCACTGGTAGATGATAGGGTTCCTGGATGATGGGGTTCCTGGATGATGGGGTTCCTGGTTGATGGGGTTCCTGGATGATGGGGCACCTGGATGATGGGGTTCCTGGATGATGGGGCACCTGGTTGATGGGGTTCCTGAATGATGGGGCACCTTGTTGATGGGGTTCCTGGATGATGGGGCACCTGGTTGATGGGCTTCCTGGATGATGGGTTGCCTGGATGATGGGGTGCCTGGATGTTGGAGTGCTCATAGAGAGAAACCTGAATGGGGTTTTCGGGGGTCAACGCCCCCGGGGCCCGGTCCCAGACCAGGCATCCTGGAGAATCAAGACCTGAATCTGATGATATTCTTGCATTTTATTACAATAATTACCTTATAAATCACACATTACTTCAATATATTTTTCTCCAAGATCATAACCAAATCAGTATCTTTAATACCGAAACGTTTCGTCTCCGCAACAGGCTTTTTCAGTCGAATCCAGAGGCGTCTTAAGTACTGGAGACAGTGGAGAGAGAATTTTAAGTGTTCAGATACTAAAGTATTGCATAAGTCTTATTCTTCAGCAGTAACAGCCTGGTTGATCAGGCCCTGATCCACTGGGAGGCCTGGTTAAGGACTGGGTCACCCGGGGGCTCTGACACCCCCGAACACCCCCCTGGTTAAGACACATGTGCAAGAGTTGGGTATCTTTAATATTGAAATATTTCGCCTACACAGTAGGCTTCTTCAGTCAAATACCGAGGCAGAAGGTTTAGTAGGGAAATGAAGATGTAGTCTGGAGAAGAGTTCAACTCCATGATGCCTCTGTATTTGACTGGAGAAGTCTACTGTGTAGGCGAAACTGTTGTACATGTGTCTTAATCATCAACTTTTCGGTATTTTATACCATTTTCAACATGACCTCCAGGTAGACTCCAGGTAGACTCCAGGGAGACTCCAGGGAGACTCCAGGGAGACTCCAGGGAGACTCCAGGTAGACTCCAGGTAGACTCCAGGGAGACTCCAGGTAGACTCCAGGGAGACTCCAGGGAGACTCCAGGGAGACTCCAGGGAGACTCCAGGTAGACTCCAGGTAGACTCCAGGTAGACTCCAGGGAGACTCCAGGGAGACTCCAGGGAGACTCCAGGGAGACTCCAGGGAGACTCCAGGGAGACTCCAGGGAGACTCCAGGGAGACTCCAGGGAGACTCCAGGTAGACTCCAGGTAGGCCATTTTTTTCCACTCTCAGTTACTTCTCACGGAGCGGCCATCCCTTCCTCAGAACAGCAATGTTCCACTTCGATTAATTTACAGAAGAAGCCTGTGGTGTTGCAGGCTTGGAGAAAGCACCTGTAAATGTAAATGTTTTACAGTTCCGATGAAGGTTCCTGGCTGTGGCGGCCTTTCAAAAGGGCACAATCTCTGCAAGAAGATTTGTATTCTCTGTTTTTTTTTCTTTACAACGCCCAGGTGAGATTTTTTATTTTCCTGCCTTCATGTACATCATTTCTAAACCGTTGTCGTACAGTGCCGGAGTTCGTATTGTCATGTTATAGGTATTGCATTTTTCTCCCACTTATTGTAACATTTAAGTGTCGTGATGTGGTCGTCACGAGGCTCATGACCAAGCGAATGTTAGTCCTTACTTTCAGCGGCAGGTCGTTCCGAAAGTTTCCACAGCCACGTCACTGTTTCTCGCTACTCATTCTCGCCAATACAGGCCTCGGGATATGTCATGTCATTCGAGGCAATGTGAAAGCACTATTTCTGTACCCCACAGTCTTTGCCCCTCATTCCTACCTACCACTGACCTGCAAGTTTCCACCTGTCAACACCTGCTGTGTCCACAACTATGTCCATACCTGCTATGTCCACACCTGCTATGTCTACACCAGCTACTCTCTGCTTCCTGGTTGTTTGGAGTGTGTTCTGGTTCTCGTTGCTGTATCCAGTACTCTACGCTTTAACCTCCATGAATACTGGACAGTGAGTCCGTCTTTCATTACAACCTACTCACTTAAGAAGTTATTTCACGTATGTTCGAATACTTATCGAAATGCTTTTTTCCTGGATCTCACTTGGTAATCAGTAATCAACTGGTGCGATATTCGAAATAGTATTGTAGGGTTATGGCGAAGGGAAAAAAACCTCACCGTATTCTCTGTCTAGTGTTTGGGCGGAACAAGTCAACATGGCCGCAGAGTCAGTGTTCTGGGCTACGCTGTTATTGTAGTGGTTTTAACAGCGCGGTTCTTATTGCGGTCTTCGGACTGGAGAACTCAACATTTTCTTCCAGGTTCTAGTCTTGTAGCGTTTTGGCTCGGAAAAAAAAAAGGATATCTTCGGTATATTTGCTGTAGAGGTGAGAGAGAGCACATGGGTAGACACCCATCAGATCACATAATAAACCACAGAACGGGTGAGAGTTGAACCCACGGCGAGTGAGTCGTAAAACTCCAGTCCAGGCCAGTGCGTAAGCCACTGGGCCAGCTGGCTACAATAAGATTCATCCAACTCACTCGCCATGGGTTCAAACTCCACCCGTTCCATGGTTTGTTTACAATCGTATTATTACGATTTCGTGGATCTCATAATACTTGGAGAGGCCAAATTGGGTAATCAGGCAGCTTCAGAAACACGGTGGATACGGTTAACCAGCCAGCTCACATCAACTCAAGTGGTGACCAGGTTATTTGGTGACCACAAGGAAGGCGACAAACAGTATTCATGGTAAGGAAGAGAAAACAAGAGAGAAGAGAACAAATTCCACAGTTCTGTTCCCCATCTGCCGGACGGTGGTTCCTACCATGACCTTCACAAACAATCATGTGATGGATTAGAAAATAACAAGTCGACGAATGTGACAATTGTTCAACATTTTGGAATCATTATTGATTTTCAAATGTTGCACAAATGTCTAATTCTTCAACCTCAGTCATAACAGCAATGGCAGACACTACTGACAGGTTGATCAATTAGTCACATAAACGACATCTGGATGTCTTTATTTTGAAGATGCTTTTCCAATCATCTTTTTTTTTTTTCAATTAATTTCTAACTGGAGACAGTAGAAGATACGGTAATCAGTCCTCCAACCTTGAAAAAGGTATTTATCAACCAGGAGGATTGGTCTGGGACCAGATCGCGAGGGTGACCCCAAGTATCATCTCCAGGTAACCTCCATGTAACCTCTAGGTAACCTCTAGGTAACCTCTAGGTAACCTCCAGGCAATCTCCAGGCAACCTCCATGTGACCTCCAGGCAACCTCCAGGTAACCTCCAGGTAACCTCCAACTAATCTCATGGTAACCTCCAGATAACCTCCAGGCAACCTCCAACTAATCTCCAGGTAACCTCCAGGTAACCTCCAGGCAGCTCCTGTGACTAAGAAGGATCAGCATACACTAGAATGATTAACGTATCCAACGACATTTAACACGTACACATGCATTACATGAGAAAACATGTGTACGTGTGTGAAAGCGTGTATGTATACAAGTGTGTACACACACGCACGTCAATGGGTGAAGCTGTACACATAACTGCATTTTCATTTAAGAATTATGATATACCTGTAACCTATTTCAGTGGTTTCCCTTACCCTGGTCAACCAGGCTGTTTCGGTTAGTAGCCCTAAGTGGCCCAGAGCCATCACAACACGGTTGATGGGGCAGTTTCAGTAGACGGGCCAATCAGGCAACGGCCTGTAATTGGCCATTAAACGACGTGATTCGATTTGGATCACCGTTTGATGAAAATTATTTCCTCTGATCACTTATTAAAAAAATGGGTCAATTTGCTATCCTTTGTATCCCCAGTCCCTGTCCTGTTCCTGTTCCAACCCTGTCTCGTTCCTACCCCGTCCCTGTCTCGTCCCTATCTCGTCCCTGTCCCGTCCTTATCCCGTCCCTGTCTCGTCCCTGCCTCGTCCCTGTCTTGTCCCTATTCCGTCCCTGTCTTGTCCCTGTTCCGTCCCTGTCTCGTCCCTGTTCCGTCCCTGTCCCGTCACTACACGTCCCTGTGTTGTCTTTGTCCCGTCCCTGTCTTGTCCCTGTCTCGTCCCTACCTGTCCCTGTCTCGTTCATGCCTCGTCCCTGTCTTGTCCCTATCCCGTCCCTGTCTCGTCCTTGTCCCGCTTTTGTCTTGTCCCTGCCACTCTGACGAGAGTATGTTGGAGTGACCAGAAAAATTCTAAGTGTAATCAAGTGAAGACTAGTTGTTACCTCAGTTTAAGTGAATTGTTGAGCAGGAGAGAAAAAAAGAATAACCTGCAGGATGAAAAAGGGAGGAGAGAGCTAGAAAAGAATGGAAGGAGAGCTGCATGGAGCAATGGAGAAGAAGAATGAGGGAAGAGAGTAGAAAGAGGTAGGGGAAGAAGCGAGAGGGAGGAAGAGGGGAAAAAAGAAAGGGAGCTCAATGGCAGAAGAAAGGGGATGAAAAGGGAATATAGAAGGGGTAGAAAGAGGGCATAGGGGAGGAAGAGGTGCTGGGAAGAAGAGAGAAGGAAGAGGGGAGAAGGAAAAATGGAAAAGGAAGAAGGAAGAGGAAAGGGGAGAGAGTTCATTAAGAGAGAAGCAGCAAAACTGGTGAGAGGGTTCTCGTCTCACCTTACATCTGCACCCCTGAAACACACACACACACACACACACATATACAAACATATATACACACACATACACACACACACACACACATACACACAGGAGCTCGGACTCGACCCCCGCAACCTCAACTAGGTGAGTAAACACACACACACACACACACACACACACACACACACACACACACACACACATACACACAAACATATATACGGGATTTCACACCTTTATGTGAATTTACGTAATTTTAGGCACACAAGACAGTACAGTGGAAACCAAGAGATAGGGTACATATGCAAAACATATGTAGTACATACGAGGGAAATAAGGACTGCTTACATAAAAGCACGCATACACACACACATACACGCACACATACAGTGCACACAACCGAGGAAGAAGTGAAGAGGCTTCTGAGTGAGCTAGATACCTCAAAGGCAATGGGGCCAGATAACATCTCCCCATGGGTATTGAGAGAGGGAGCAGAGGCGCTATGTGTACCCCTAACAACAATATTCAATACATCTAGAAACAGGGAGATTGCCTGAGGCATGGAAGACAGCTAGTCCCAATCTTTAAAAAAGGAGACAGACATGAAGCACTAAACTACAGACCAGTGTCACTGACATGTATAGTATGCACTAGAAAGGAATGATCTCATCAACAGCAGCCAGCATGGTTTCAGGGACGGGAAATCCTGTGTCACAAACCTACTGGAGTTCTATGAATGGTAGGGGTGGGTGGATTGATTTTCTTGGACTGCAAGAAGGCGTTTGTTATTGGTGCAAAAACTGGAGGACCAAGCAGGGATAACAGGGAAGGCACTACAATGGATCAGGGAATACTTGTCACACACACACACACACACACACACACACACACACACACACACACACACACACACACACATGAAGATTGGGGAAGGGCAAAGAAGACCGCAGACGGAGTACAGTCTAGGGGGCCAGAGACTACAAACCTCACTCAAGGAAAAAGATCTTGGGGTGAGTATAACACCAGGCACATCTCCTGAAGCGCACATCAATCAAATAACTGCTGCAACATATGGGCGCCTAGCAAACCTCAGAACAGCATTCCGACATCTTAATAAGGAATCGTTCAGGACCCTGTACACCGTGTACGTTAGGCCCATACTGGAGTATGCGGCACCAGTTTGGAACCCACACCTAGCCAAGCACGTAAAGAAACTAGAGAAAGTGCAAAGGTTTGCAACAAGACTAGTCCCAGAGCTAAGAGGTATGTCCTACGAGGAGAGGTTAACGGAAATCAACCTGACGACACTGGAGGACAGGAAAGATAGGGGGGACATGATAACGACATACAAAATACTGAGAGGAATTGACAAGGTGGACAAAGACAGGATGTTCCAGAGATTGGACACAGTAACAAGGGGACACAGTTAGAAGTTGAAGACAAAGATGAATCACAGGGATGTTAGGAAGTATTTCTTCAGCCACAGAGTAGTCAGTAAGTGGAATAGTTTGGGAAGCGATGTAGTGGAGGCAGGATCCATACATAGCTTTAAGCAGAGGTATGATAAAGCTCACGGTTCAGGGAGAGTGACCTAGTAGCGATCAGTGAAGAGGCGGGGCCAGGAGCTCGGACTCGACCCCTGCAACCTCAACTAGGTGAGTACAACTAGGTGAGTACACACATACACACACATATACAGGATTTCACACCTTTATGTGAATTGACCCTCTAACCCTTCCCTCTCTCTCCGTCTCTGTTTCTTTTCCTCTCTTCCTCTCTCTCTCTCTCTATTCTTCTCTCTCTATTCTCTCTCTCTCTCTCTCTCTATCTCTCTCTCTCTCTTACTCTTTCTGTCTCTTCCTCTCTCTCTCTCTTACTCTTTCTGTCTCTTCCTCTCTCTCTCTTCCTCTCTCTCCCTTTCTCTCTCTTCCTCTCTCTCTTTCTCTCTTCCTTTCTTCCTCTCTCTTCCTCTCTCTCCCTTTCTCTCTCTTCCTCTCTCTTTTCCTCTCTCTCTTCCTCTTTTTCTCTCTTCCTCTCTCTCTCTCTCTCTCTCTCTCTCTCTCTCTCTCTCTCTTTTCCCTTCTCTCTCCCCCTCTCTCCTCCTATCTTTCCCTTCTCTCCTCTCTTTCTCTTACTCTCTCTCCCTTTTCCTTTTCACTCTCCCTCTCTCTCTCCTTCCCTTCTACCTTTCCCCCCCCCCTCTCTCTCTCTCTCTCTCTCTCTCTCTCTCTCTCTCTCTCTCTCTCTCTCTTTCTCTCTCTCTCTTTCCTTTACTAAAAAAAAAAAAAAAAAAAATTGGTTGGGACTCGTAGGAATCAAGGATCAGATGACAATGGTATTGGTAGGGAGGAATGGATGGAGGAGCAGTGGAGAAGGATGGAGCAAGAATGGGAGAGAAAATTAGGAGAGCTTTCTGAAAAAATGGAGAAAGAGCTCTCTGCGAAATGGGAAAAGAGGTTGGAGAAGGAGACGAAGAAATGGGAGGCACAAGTCGAAACTGCAGTAGACAGGGTAAGGGTCCTAGAGTTTGAGGTAAACAGGCTGAAACAAGTCTCAGGGGCAGTGACCAGAGAAGACGCAGCATATGAAGCTGAGAGGATGAACAGGAAGGAAGGAGATATGAATTATGCTAAGGTCATATCAGCCTGCAAAGAAGGGTCAGGGAGTAAAAGGAAAGAGCAGCTGGGTGCAGATAGAGAGGGAGATAAGTCGAATGCTGAGGCACAACCATGCTACCAAGAGCCACTGGAAAAATCAAGGGAGAAAATGACCATATACAGACAGGAACCAGAGTCACAGATGGAGAGGCAATGGGAGGAGGAAAGGGCAAAATCAGTGTTTATCCATGGGCTTCGGGAGAGAGAGGAAAAGACACACACTGAAAGACGGCAGGAAGAAAGAAAGGAGATTGGGAAAATCATCACGGAAATAGGGGCAGAAGACATGGACGAGATTGTAAATTTTCAGAGAATAGGGGGGTACGTGAAGGGGAGAAACCGACCGATCAAGCTGATTCTCAGGACAGAAACAGTGAGGAACAGGATCCTCCAAGAGAAACCAAGGTTGAAAAACTCGGAAGAGTACAAGAAGGTGTTCCTAGACAGAGACAGAACACAAACAGAGAGACAGCAGCTGAGGGAGAGGACAAAAAAGCGAAAGGAGATAGGAAAGGAAACAAGGATGGAACCAGCAGAGGTCAGTCAGAGCAGAACAGAGAAGCAAGGGCAAGCACACACACAACTATCCTCAGAACCCCACAACCTATCACACCATCCCAACACAAACTACAATCCATACCCACAGCCTCCACCCAACACCGAGCTATAGAATCCCACAGTATGCCACCAGATCTCCCACCCTCACAGGCCCCCCAAACCACAGTATTGGAAAGGAAACTGAAGGTATGGTACACAAACGCTGATGGGATAACAAACAAGTAAGAGGAGTGGCACGAAAGAGTCAAAGAGACATCACCGGACATCATAGTGCTCACAGAAACCAAGCTTACAGGTATGATAACAGATGCCATCTTTCCAACGGTATACCAGATCCTGAGGAAAGACAGAAGGAACAGGGGGGGTGGAGGAGTGGCACTGCTGATCAAACACCGATGGAATTTTGATGAGCTGGAGAGAGGAGACAGGGGAGAAGAAAGTGATTACATAGCGGGAATGCTTCACTCTGCAGTGATGAATAACCCACCACAGAACAGCAGGAGGCCAGGGCATGAGTATGACGAGAGCAATAGAGCGATGGTTGACAATGGCAGCAGTGGCCAGAAGAGCTCATGCATGCAGGGCAAAGCTCCTGATCATGGGCGACTTTAACCACAAGGAGATCGACTGGGAGAACTTGGAGCCACATGGGGGCCAACAAGATACATGGAGGGCTAAGATGATGGAGGTGGTACTGGAAAACTTCATGTACCAACACGTAAGGGACACTACAAGAGAGAGAGGAGAGGATGAGCCAGCAAGACTGGACTTAGTATTCACCTTGAGCAGTGCAGATATTGAGGACATCACATATGAAAGACCCCTTGGGGCCAGCGATCATGTGGTTTTGAGCTTCGAATACACAGTAGAGCTACAAGTGGAGGGGAAAGCAGGAAGCCCAGGACAAATGAAACTAAACTACAAAAAAGGGGACTACACGGGAATGAGGAACTTCCTGAACGAGGTTCAGTGGGACAGAGAACTGGCAGGGAAGCCAGTTAATGAGATGATGGAATATGTAGCAACAATGTGCAAGGAGGCTGAAGAGAGGTTTGTACCCAAGGGAAACAGGAATAATGAAAAAGCCAGGATGAGCCCATGGTTCACCCAAAGGTGCAAGGAGGCCAAAGCCAAGTGTGCTAGGGAATGGAAGAAATATAGAAGGCAAAGGACCCAGGAGAATAAGGAGAGCAGTCGTAGAGCCAGAAACGAATATGCACAGATAAGAAGGGAGGCCCAACGACAATATGAAAACGACATAGCAGCGAAAGCCAAATCTGACCTGAAGCTGTTGTACAGCCACATCAGGAAGAAAACAGTCAAGGACCAGGTAATCAGGCTAAGGAAGGAAGGAGGAGTGACAACAAGAAATGACCGTGAAGTATGTGAGGAACTCAACAAGAGATTCAAAGAAGTGTTCACAGAGGAGACAGAAGGGGTTCCAGAGGGACCGAGAGGTGTGGCACACCACCAGGTGCTGGACACAGTACACACAACCGAGGAAGAAGTGAAGAGGTTTCTGAGTGATCTATATACCTCAAAGGCAATGGGGCCAGATAACATCTCTCCATGGGTCCTGAGATAGGGAGCAGAGGCGCTATGTGTACCTTTAACAACAATATTCAATACATCTATCGAAAAAGGGAGATTGCCTGAGGCATGGAAGACAGCAAATGTAGTCCCAATCTTTAAAAAAGGAGACAGACATGAAGCACTAAACTACAGACCAATGTCACTGACATGTATAGTATGCAAAATCATGGAGAAGATTGTCAGGAGAAGAGTGGTGGAACACCTAGAAAGGAATGATCTCATCAACAGCACCCAACATGGTTTCAGGGACGGGAAATCCTGTGTCACAAACCTACTGGAGTTCTATGACAAGGTAACAGCAGTAAGACAAGAGAGAGAGGGGTGAGTGGACTGCATTTTCTTGGACTGCAAGAAGGCGTTTGACACAGTACTACACAAGAGATTAGTGCAAAAACTGGAGGACCAAGCAGGGATAACAGAGAAGGCACTACAATGGATCAGGGAATATTTGTCAGGAAGACAGCAGCGAGTAATGGTACGTGGCGAGGTGTCAGAGTGGGCACCTGTGACCAGCGGGGTCCCACAGGGGTCAGTCCTAGGACCAGTGCTGTTTCTGGTATTTGTGAACGACATGACAGAAGGAATAAACTCTGAGGTGTCATTGTTTGCAGATGACGTGAAGTTGATGAGAAGAATTCATTCGATCGAAGACCAGGCAGAACTACAAAGGGATCTGGACAGGCTGCAGACCTGGTCCAGCAATTAGCTCCTGGAGTTCAATCCCACCCAAGGGCAAAGTCATGAAGATTGGGGAAGGCCAAAGAAGACCGCAGACGGGGTCCAGAGACTACAAACCTCACTCAAGGAAAAAGATCTTGGGGTGAGTATAACACCAGGCACATCTCCTGAGGTGCACATCATCCAAATAACTGCTGCAGCATATGGGCGCCTAGCAAACCTAAGAACAGCATCAAGCCATCTTAATAACGAATCGTTCAGGATCCAGTACACTGTGCACGTTAGGCCCACATCGGAGTATGCGGCACCAGTTTGGAACCCACATCTAGCCAAGCGCGTAAAGAAACAAGAAACTAGAGAAAGTGCAGAGGTTTGCAACAAGACTAGTCCCAGAGCTAAGGGGTATGTCCTACGAGGAGAGGTTAAGAAAAATCGACCTGAGGACACTAGAGGACAGGAGAGATAGGGAGGGGGGTATGATAACGACATATAAAATACTGAGAGGAATTGACGAGGTGGACAGAGACAATGTTCCAGAGATGGGATTCAGCAACAAGGGAACACAGCTGGAAGCTGAAGATACAGATGAATCACGGGGATGTTAGGAAGTATTTCTTCAATCACAGAGTAGTCAGGAAGTGGAATAGTTTGGGAAGCGATGTAGTGGAGGCACGATCCATTCATAGCTTTAAGCAGAGGTATGATAAAGGTTATGGTGCAGGGAGAGTGACCCAGTAGCGGCCAGTGAAGAGGCGGGGCCAGGAGCTATGACTCGATCCCTGCAACCACAACTAGGTGAGTACACTCACTCACACACACACACACACACACACACACACACACACACACACACACACACACACACACACACACACACACTTCTTGAGCTCCTATATTTACAAACAAACAAGAAACAATCACTTTCTTAAAACGAAAGTCATGACGAAAGTTTTACCCACTCTGGTTGCCCGTTTCTGTCTTGCTTTTCCAGGAATCATCACCCCCGCGGCCCGGTCCCACACAAGATCTCCAGGTTTAGAAACACACGTGGGCAAACACCAGGAAAAACTTACAGGAATAAAATCTAAAACAAACACAATTTAGAACAGATACATATTACACTGACAGTATCAGTTACAGGATTCTGTTTTAAGTAACTCAGAAATGAAATCCGAACTCCAGCAATAAAATCTATAGCTAAAAATGCGAGCCACTTCAGTATTGTTTGCAAGAGGTGGTAGAATGCGGAAAAAGAGTTCCAGTGAAAGCAAGAGAGGAATAAGAAGGCTGAGAGCCGGTTCTCTGAACACGAAGGAGCCGGAGGTTTTCCAGTCCTGGAGCTCGAAACAAGGCCCACCCTGATTCACCAGCCTATAATTAAATGACAGCCACCTGCACCAACAGCCTAGCTAGTCAGACCTGGACACCGGGTACACTTCGTCTAAAACATGAGTAAGATCTGCCTAGTATGGGTCAGTAAGCCTACTGTAGTGCTCGCATGAGACAGTTGGCCTATCGCGGTTTTCTCCTGTTTCCGTATATCAGTGTTGGGTGCAGGTGTAAGATCCAGGTTGGTTAAAAGGATTTAAAGTCTTTCGGCTTCACAAGAGTAATTAAAAGGATGTACCAAAAGTATTCACTAACAGTTAAGAATACTTGAATCTATAAAATAGGGATTAAATTAATCTCTCGGTATATATACACTGAGAGATTTACAACTCTCGTTGCATATGTTCTGGTGACGCAATAATCGCGAACAAGCAATACAAGATGCAAAACAAACACGGGAGGGAGTTGAGTGATAACTCTAGGCCTTTTGTTCTGCAATCAACACATCGTCAGGAGTTTGCAATGTTGCAGAAATTAATAGGAAGCCTAGGTAGATCCGTTCAAGGGAACGGATCTACCTGGACTTCCTACTCATTTCTTCAACACTGCAAACCCCTGATGATGTGTTGAGTGTAACAAGAAAGACCTAGAGCTATTATTTAACTCCCCCCGTGGTTATTCTAAATATTCTGGTGATGTAAAGTAGTGGTTTATCAAGTAGTAAGGTGCGGCGTAGGTACTAGTGAGGGGAGTGAGGGAGGGGAAGAAGTGACGGAGGGGGGGAAGTTAGACACCCCACATAACATTTCATGGTTCACAGCCCACCACACCTGTTCCACCACCCCCACCTCATTTCTTGCTACCTTCCTACCCCACAGACACCTTACCTTACCTACCTCAGTCTTTCATTCCACACCTTCACTCTCCCTCCCTCTCTCCCTCCATCCCTCCCTCCTCACCACATTCATTATCCGCCTCTCTGTCCTACCAGGTGGTTCCCAAGATCAAAGCTCGCGCAGCACGGTCTCTGATGGAGAGCTTACACTTCCCACTTAAATTTAAGCACCTCGGGGATGATCCACGGGAGGCAGGGATATATATTAGATGAATAAAGAACGTTCGCAACACTTGTGTATCTTTACTATAGAGACATTTCGCCAACCAGTGAAACAAACCACGGTACGGGTGGGGATTAAACTTGCGGCAAGTGAGTCGCAAAACTCCAGGCCAGAGCGTAAGCCACCAGTGGTTTTACCAACCTAATACAAAAATAAATACACCAAGAGGTGCGATTCTCTTATTGCATACATATGTTGAGAGCTTTTACCTTAATCCGTGTTTTATAGAATGAAGAATTCTTGACTGGTGGCGAACCTTAATGACCCTCGTGTAATCGATAGGTTTTAAACTTATTACCCAGTCAACTGTTAAATTACAAGAATGGCCCACATGATCTCATCAAAGTACCGTGTGACAGCGTGATTCCATCTTGACAATTTCCCTTATATCTGAATAAAAACAATTCAAGATTAAGCCGACTATGTTTGCACAGTGTTACGTGTTAATGCATTTCTTACACCTCTCCCTCTGAGTGGCGCTAATTCGCATATGTAAAGTATGATTCAGCTTTCAGCTGCGTTTTAGGGAGTACAATTGTACGGGAATTTAAGTGACAAACTTGGAGATGTTTCGAGGTACGAGTAACAGTGAATTTTCCTGAATACCGACCAGTTTTGCAGCTTCACTGAGCAGGAAGAACAGTTGCTTTTATCCGCCCAAGTGTTCATTCATTTACCCGAGTCCTACCATTGCACTTACCAGCCTCACATTCTCTCTGCCAATTTTCAATTCCCATCGTTCACCCACTATACTTTAAGTTGAATTCTCCTAAAACACAAACTCTCTGAGATACCTCTCGGTCTGCATTACGTTGATGCACCCATCTTGTAACTCTTACTCACCTATTCACCTTGTCATCCCTCACTCACCCTGTCACCCAGTAACCTTCCATCTACGTGGAGCACATACTGACGTTAGCTGTGGTAGCCTTTATATCGCGACAAAGGCCGATACCGAGATACTTGACGAATACAAACAGAAACTACATTGGCCCGCATCGTGTACAATGACCGTCCCCTCCCTGTCTTCCTCGTACACGCTGACACACTCTGCCATCACCACAAACACAACAATCTGCCATCACTACCCACACAACACTACCATCACTACCCACACAACACTCTGCCATCACTACCCACACAATACTCTGCCATCACTACCCACACAACACTCTGCCATCACTACCCACACAACACTCTGCCATCACTACCCACACAACACTCTGCCATCACTACCCACACAACACTCTGCCATCACTACCCACACAACACTCTGCCATCACTACCCACACAACACTCTGCCATCACTACCCACACAACACTCTGCCATCACTACCCACACAACACTCTGCCATCACTACCCACACAACACTTTGCCATCACTACCAGGGTTGTGGCTCGTACGTCGGACTGCGTGCGGCCAGCAGTAACAGCCTAGTTGATCAGGCCCTGATCCATCGGGAGGCCTGGTCATGGACCGGGCCGCGGGGGCGTTGATCACCGGAATAACCTCCAGGTAACCCACACAACACCCAACCATCACTACCCACACAACACTTAACCATCACCACCCACACAACTCCCAATCATCACCACCCACACAACACCCAACCATCACTACCCACATAACACCCAGCCATCACCACCAACACAACACCCAACCATCACCACCCACACAATTCCCAACCATCACCACCCACACAATACCCAACCATCACCACCCACACAACGCCCAACCATCACCACCCACATAACACCCAACCATCACCACCCACACAATAACACAATACCCAA
This sequence comes from Cherax quadricarinatus, assembly GCF_038502225.1. NCBI lineage: Eukaryota > Metazoa > Arthropoda > Malacostraca > Decapoda > Parastacidae > Cherax > Cherax quadricarinatus. The sequence continues at coordinate 19,210,421 of NC_091327.1, forward strand.
CCATCACCACCCACACAACGCCCAACCATCACCACCCACACAACACCCAACCATCACTACCCACACAACACTTAACCATCACCACCCACACAACTCCCAATCATCACCACCCACACAACACCCAACCATCACTACCCACACAACACCCAACCATCACCACCCACACAACACCCAACCATCACCACTCACACAACGCCCAACCATCGCCACCCACACAACACCCAACCATCACCACCCACACAACACCCAACCATCGCCACCCACACAACATCCAACCATCACCACCCACACGACACCCAACCATCACTACCCACACAACACCCATCACCACCCACACAACACCCAACCATCACCACCCACACAACACTCAACCATCACTACCCACACAACACTCAACCATCACCAGCCACACAACACCCAACCATCACCAGCCACACAACACTCAACCATCACTACCCACACAACACTCAACCATCACCACCCACACAACACCCAACCATCACTACCCACACAACACTCAGCCATCACTACCCACATAACACTCAACCATCACCACCCACACAACTCCCAACCATCACCACCCACACAACACTCAACCATCACCACCCACACAATTCCCAACCATCACCACCCACACAATACCCAACCATCACCACCCACACAACGCTCAACCATCACCACCCACACAACACCCAACCATCACCACCCACACAACACCAAACCATTACCACCCACACAACACTCAACCATCACCACCCACACAACACCCAACCATCACAACCCACACAACACTCAACCATCACCACCCACACAACGCCCAACCATCACCGCCCACACAACACCCAACCATCACCACCCACACAATAACACAATACCCAACCATCACCACCCACACAACACTCAACCATCACCACCCACACAACACTCAATCATCACCACCCACACAACACTCAACCATCACCACCCACACAACACCCAACCATCACCACCCACACAACACTCAACCATCACCACCCACACAACACTCAACCATCACCACCCACACAACACTCAACCATCACCACTCACACAACACCCAACCATCACCACCCACACAACACTCAACCATCACCACCCACACAACACTCAACCATCACCACCCACACAACACCCAACCATCGGAACCCACACAACACCCAACCACCACCACCCACACAACACCCAACCATCACTACCCACACAACACCCAACCATCACCACCCACACGACACCCAACCATCACCACCCACACAACACTCAACCATCACCACCCACACAACACCCAAACATCACCCACACAACACTCAACCATCACTACCCACACAACACCCAACCATCAACACCCACACAACACCCAACCATCATCACCCACACAACACTCAACCATCACCACCCACACAACACTCAACCATCACTACCCACACAACACTCAACCATCATCACCCACACAACACTCAACCATCACCACCCACACAACACCCAACCATCACCACCCACACAACACCCAACCATCACCACCCACACAACACCCAACCATCACCACCCACACAACACCCAACCATCATCACCCACACAACACCCAACAATCACCACCCACACAACACCCAACCATCACCACCCAAACAACACCCAACCATCACCACCCACACAACACTCAACCATCATCACCCACACAACACTCAACCATCACCACCCACACAACACTCAACCATCACCACCCACACAACACTCAACCATCACCACCCACACAACACTCAACCATCACTACCCACACAAGACTCAACCATCACCACCCACACAACACCCAACCATCACCACCCACACAACACCCAACCATCAACACCCACACAACACCCAACCATCATCACCCACACAACACTCAACCATCACCACCCACACAACACCCAACCATCACCACCCACACAACACCCATCACCACCCACACAACACTCAACCATCACCACCCACACAACACTCAACCATCACTACCCACACAACACTCAACCATCACCACCCACACAACACCCAACCATCACCACCCACACAACACCCAACCATCAACACCCACACAACACCCAACCATCACCACCCACACAACACCCAACCATCACCACCCACACAACACCCAGCATCACCCACACAACACTCAACCATCACCACCCACACAACATTCAACCATCACCACCCACACAACACTCAACCATCACTACCCACACAACACCCAACCATCACCACCCACACAACACCCAACCATCACCACCCACACAACACCCATCACCACCCACACAACACCCAACCATCACCACCCACACAACACCCAACCATCACCACCCACACAACACCCAACCATTACCACCCACACAACACTCAACCATCACTACCCACACAACACCCAACCATCACCACCCACACAACACCCAACCATCACCACCCACACAACACCCAACCATCACCACCCACACAACACTCAACCATCACCACCCACACAACACCCAACCATCACCACCCACACAACACCCAACCATCACCACCCAGAAATACCTCATGCACTGTGCTACACACTACCACAACTCCCTCTCCCCACCCAACCCCCTCCACCTTCCTCTCCTAGCATGCTTTGATATACCTTTGGTGAGTTTCGAAAATCTTTCTGCTCAAGGAACCCGGCCATGGGCCAGGCTCGTCTGGTGCTAGCCTGGTCAACCTGGTCCATACGCTTCGGAGCCACAAAACCTAACCAAATATTGTTACCCATGAGATAATCGTGTGCATGAAGATGCAAGTCTGAGGCGATCAGTCCCTCAGCCTCGGCATGTGTTCAGCTCCAGAATTTCGATGCGTGTGAAGACTCTCTACAGCAAGTCTTCTGTCGTCTCTATTTCAACTGAAGCAGTCTGCTGTGCTGACGATACGTTTCAACGATAAAAAAAAAATACCCTAACTATTGAACATGTTCCTTACTCATCAATTTACGGGTATTCTGTATCAATAACAAAATAACATCTGGGAACACGACACTAGATCTTCCTAGTAACATGTGTCAAATATTGCCTCATCTAAGAGCCTTCATTATCTTAGGAGAATCACAGCGTGGTTTTCAGAACATTCCCTGCGTGCAGGTTGCATGAACCAATGTAAATGTATATTGAACCACAAAGGAGAAAATGCTGGCACACGCCAGGCAGCGGGGCGCCTCTGCGCGCCCAGGCAACGTTACAATCAACATGCATTTCAGGCGGGGTCTGAGGAAATTAATTTTTGGAAATTGGTTGGAGGATATGATGGAGTGCAGGATGTGGAGTGTAGGATATGGGTTGTAGGAAATGGGTTGTAGGAAATGTATTGCAGGAAATGGATTGTAGGATATGGAGTGTAGGATATGGAGTGTAGGAAATGGGTTGTAGGATATATATTGTAGGATATGGAGTGTAGGATATGGAGTGTAGGAAATGGGTTATAGGAAATGGATTGTTGGATATGGTGAGTACGACTTGGTGAGTACTAGCCTGGTCCATGGCCGGGCTCCGACAGTAGAGAGACACTCGAAACTCATCAAGGGTATATCAAAGGCATTATTAGGTGAGCACAACGGGTGGCCGCAAACATTTTCATAGTAAAACGTCAGTTTTTTTTTACGTTTTACTAAACTTAAAGTTTTAAATATTTCCTGTTTTTCTCTAAACCGTTTTCGCTAAGTAAACTTGAGTATATTTGGGTTAAGTGATGAAATGTTACGTTTGTTTACGTTACGTGACGTAAGGTTTGGTTAACGTAGGTTAACTCACGTTAGATCAGATTACATAACCTATAAAAACGTATATTTAACCGAGAATAAGTAACAACAGAAAGCCCCGATGCGTTTCGCAATGAGGTGGCCGAAAAAATGAAACGTTCAGTTTCGAACGTTAGTGGTACAAGAATGGGGTACTAATTCTACCATCCACTCCTCTCTCTCACTTCTTTCCCTCCCAATGCTTCATGAAGCTAAATACAAGACATCTAGTCAGATGATTCTCGTAAATACAGCTGATTCTAGTAAGAACAGCTGATTCTTGTAAACACAGCTGATTCTCGTAAACGCAGCTGATTCTCATAAACAAACACAGCTGATATAGCTCCACGTGGGACGCAGTCACTGTGACTCAGAGCTTCGTATTTAGAATCATGCTCAACCTTGACTCACCTCAGTGTCACTTATCTGCGTTTCCTTGGAGTTATTCATGGGATATTCATGGCGCACACACACACACACACACACACACACACACACACATACATGCACACACATACACACACACATACATACACACATACATACACACATACATACACACATACATACACACACACACACACAAACATATATATATATATATATATATATATATATATATATATATATATATATATATATATATATATATATATATATATATATATATATTATATATATATATATATATAACTGAATACCACTCATTTCCTACACCAATATATCCAGGTGGTATTCATTATACTCTCTCTCTCTCTCTCTCTCTCTCTCTCTCTCTCTCTCTCTCTCTCTCTCTCTCTCTCTCTCTCTCTCTCTCTCTCACACACACACACCACATACCTAACTACCTATCTCTCACCTACCTATCTATTTTTTTCATCTGCTTACCCAGCTTACAAAAGTGCAAACATTGGAATTTTTTCTTTACACCTGTTGTCTCTTTTCGCCTACAGTAAGTAGCTACCTGGGTGTTAGCCGAATGTTATGGGTCGCATACTGGGGAAGCTAAACTAAGCCAGACAGTTGTTGTCTCGGGTTATTTTGGGTTACTAATCCGAATAAAAATTTCTGCCTATGGTCCCTCTACTCAACTACCTATATCCATATCTCTCCCACTATTTACCTATCTGCCTATTTAACGCCCTGCCTTCCTCCCTACCTACCTTACCCGGGGCAATCTCCGTTGGTGGCATGCTTGCAAGGTACGCTGCTAACCAAGCAGGAAACATTGCGTGAGAGATGCAGTCTGCTCCACGGAAACCACTGCTCCTCCCTCCTGATGCTGGACACGACTGGGGAGGAGCCTGGGGTGACTACTAGAGTACAGGGAAGATGCCTGGGGTGACTATTTTGGTAATTACTTGGTAACGGCTGGGAGATAACATAAGGAAGAGAGAGATGGGGAGGAAGGGGAAAGAAAGGTAGGGAGAGGAAGAGGAAGAGGAGGAGGAGGAAGGGGAAAGGTAGGGAGAGGAAGAGGAAGAGGAAGAGGAGGAGGAGGAGGAGGAGGAGGAGGAGAAGGATGTAACAGGGGGAAAAGGGGTGAGGGAAGAGGGAGGCAGCGAAGGTAAGCAGGAGGCAGAAAAGTGTGTTAAGAGATAGATAGAGAAGTAGGCAGAAAGGTAGGTAAGCAAGTATGTAGGTATATAGGCAGGCAGGCAGGCAGGCAGGCAGGCAGGCAGGCAGGCAGGCAGGCAGGCAGGCAGGCAGGCAGGCAGGCGGAGACGAACAAAGCAAGAACCTGCACAGTGTTGGTTGCTGGAGAACAAGACTCAACCTAAGCCATCTGTGATGCTCATTACTCAGTTTACACTCGTCCCACCTGCCACCCTCCAGCTGGAGAAATAATTAGCTGCAGATGGCAGGTGAGTGAGGTAGGCAGGGAAGGAGGGTGACAGGGAGATAGAGGGAGTGTGGGAGGAAGGGCAGAGAGGGAAGGAAGGACAGAAGGAAGATGGAATGAAAGGGGGAGAAGGAAGGAGCTTGGGGGAAATGGAACTCTCTAAACATTCCACAAAAAAAAACACCGAGTTACAACGTTGTCGTTTCTGTTCCTTCTATACATGGACATCAGTCTCTCTAAAGCGTTCAATTTCCAACGCTTAGACTTCTTGCTTTCGATTATAACCTAATCAAATATGCGCAAAAAAAATCCATGGAAAGAGTATATGCGAAACGTTAAAAAGCGAACGTTGGAAATGACGTCATGCTGCACAGCTGGTGTAAGTTGTTCCAGATTTGGACAACTGATATTTAGCGTTCAGTGTTTATTATGACTGGTTAGTTGGGTTTCAAGCCTGTCGACTACACGGGGGTTAATAAGGTAGTATAAAATACCGACAATTTGATGATTAAGACACATGTGCAACATCTGGGTATCTTTATTGTAGACGTTTCGCCATCCAGTGTCTTGATCAATAGAAATTCTAGGACATAATTTGAAGACAGTAGAACTATATACAAAAGATGAGGTAATCAGTCCCTCAGTCTTGGAGTTGGTGTGAAGATCACCGTAGTTGTGAAAATTCTGGAGCACAGGCGAGAAGGCTGACGCTTATATACTAACCTCAGGTGTAAAGGAACGGTTAGCAGACTAGGGCGTAGTCACTGGTAGGCGGGATTCCCCAGTGGAAGTAGGTCATACCCAAAGAGGTTACTTGTAGTAGTAATTGTAGTAGCCGTGAAGAAGGTTATATTGATGACTATCCCCGCCTACCAGTGACTATGCCCTTGTCTGCTACCCGTCCCTTTCCACCTGACATTAGTATATAAGCGCCAGTCTCCTTGCCTCCACCAAGGTGGAGGGTCATGTAGGGATCCGCCCAAGAGGTTTCGAACTGGGGGTTCGCAGGTTCAAGGCTTTTAACATATCCAGTGAGCTGTAGTATACCACGACACAAGAATATTTAATTCGTGTTAAGCGCTAAACCCTTGTGGGTCATTCAGCGCAAGACGTGGTGGAGGCTCGATCCTCCGTCTGCTGAGCGCAAGACAGGCGCGCTTCCCATTTGTACTCACCTAAATCGCTCTATACCACCAGAGGTTTGTGTGAATATTTTCCAAGACTCACTGATCAGCGGAGCCGGAAGCTGTGAATCGACCCCTGCAACCACATATAGGTGAGTACACAGGTGAGTACTGACACCTCAGTGACCCGGACATATCTTTCCTGTCCTCACCCTTGAGGAAGATATCCTCCCCTTCCTTGGATCACATCTGGTTTCCTCCCACTTCCAAGGCACTGTATGACCCTTATGGGTTTAGTGTTTCCCCATAAATATAACATTAGTTATCTGTCATCAGTGAAATTTCCATCTACCTCTAATAAGTTCCCCATATATAAACTCGCAGTCTATAACCCGTGAACTTTACAAGTTAATACCTACTCAAACATACAAAGAAATTCAAAGAGGTTCAAAGATTCGCATCCCAGACAAATCTCGGAGCTTTATATGATGTGGAAGATCTCGAAGACGTTGTAGGGGACGAGATCCACTAGTAGAAGTAAGAAGGCAGCTCCATATGGAATCCAACCCTTCTCACTCCTGACTACTAGATACGCGATGAAGAATAAACCTGCTAGTTGATCCTGTCCCCTACAACGTATTCGAGATTATCCACCTAACCAGTATTTAAGAGGCATGTAAGTTCCCCCGTCTTCTGATAACATGTTCATTTCTCCACTATAATCTACCTTGTCCATAATTACTATCACATTTACTTTGACTGTTTCGTAAGCTTCGCTCAGACCTCTCCAACACAAATGTCATCAATAATTTGTTAAGTTATACCATAAATTAAGGAGAGATCCTGGACTTCACCTTACGAAACAAAGCAAATGCGATAGTAATTATGCACAAGGTAGATTATAGTGAGAAAATGAGCATATTATTAGACGACAGGAGTATTTCCGTGCCCCTCAAGACTCCATTCTCAAGCAGAGATGGGTTGTGGGAGACGCGTTTCACTTCCTTAGCTTAGCGTAAAGTGTGACGCATCGCCGGACATCGACGCGCTACAGTGAGCAGAATTACATTACTGAACTAAGGAGGCGTGACGCAACAGTTCTGTATACAGTGACTATCAGTGCTTTTTTTTTTCTTTTTTTTTGACGCAAAACATAAGTAAAATGTGGTTAAAGAGAAACAGTTGCTGGGACGTTTCGCCCGTAGACAGGTTTCTTCTGTAAGTGAATCTTTTTCACCACTTGTCGGCTTTGGACATGATAAAATCCACTGTGTGGACGAAACATAGTCAATAAATGGTCGCGTTATACTGCATGTCTGTCTACTTTTCAATCGCCATTTGTCTTCATAGGTAAAAAAAAAAAAAAAGTGTCTGGTGCCCAGGGACAGATCGAACACTTTCTAAACAGCCGGTCACGAAGTTTATAAGGTAAACATTACCAATTTTCTCAGCAGTTAACTCTGATGGTTTGCATACAAAAACCAAAAAAATAGTGAAATTAGTGTATATATACACTAAAATAATTCCCAGAAGGAGATGCACAATAGAACTACAAAATAAAACGAGAATGCAACGATAGGTTAAAGTGAGGGAAGGGAGAAACAGGAAGCTGCATCTTACCTTCTCACGACGTTTTCAAGAAGAAATTGGTCTATTTTCCTGCAAATGTTTGATCAGTTGGGTTGTGATGGCTGTGTGGACCTGCTGGCCATTAGCAGCAACAAGCAGTTGACCAGACGATCAGCAAGAAAGTTTGTCCCTAGGCCGGGTCACAAGTAGGTACGTACGTACGTACTTAGGTTGGTAGGTAGGTAGGTAGGTAGGTAGGTAGGTAGGTAGGTAGGTAGGTAGGTAAGTAGGTTGGTTGGCTGGTTGGTTGGTAAGTAATTAGATAGGTAGACAGGTACGTACTTAGGTAAGTAGATAGGTAGGTTGGTTGGTTGGTAAGTAATTAGATAAGTAGGCAGGCAGGCAGGCAGGCAGGTGGGCAGGCAGGCGGGCAGGCAGGTGGGCAGGCAGGCGGGCAGGCAGGCGGGCAGGCAGGCGGGCAGGCAGGCAGGCAGGCCGGCGGGCAGGCAGGCTGGCAGGCAGGCTGGCAGGCAGGCGGGCGGGCAGGCAGGCAGGCGGGCAGGCAGGCAGGCAGGCAGGCAGGCAGGCAGGCAGGCAGGCAGGCAGGCAGGCAGGTAGGCAGGCAGGCAGGCAGGCAGGCAGGCAGGCAGGCAGGCAGGCAGGGGGGAAGGCAGGCGGGCAGGCAGGCGGGCGGGCAGGCAGGCAGGCAGGCAGGCAGGCAGGCAGGCAGGCAGGCAGGCAGGCAGGCAGGCAGGTAGGCAGGCAGGTAGGCAGGCAGGCAGGTAGGCAGGCAGGCAGGTAGGTTTGTTGGGAGCCTCGTCATTCACCAGTAATGTAATTTTTTACAGGTTTTGTAACCAAATCTAACTTAAGTTAACCTAACGTAAGTTAATCTAACCTAAGCTAACTTAACCTTACCTAACCTAATGTGAAATAGATTTTTTTTTTAGTCTAAACGACAGGAAACTGACGTCAAAAAATTTGGATGTAGTGAAATGAGAGATTTTAATGGGATAACAATAACGCAAAAAGACGCAGACTGCATCTAAAAGACGTACTTTAGATAACAGCTAAGAAAAAGACACACTTTGGCAGAACGACTTTGGGATGACGTTTCGATCTAGACTTCTAAAACAAATCGAAACGTTCAAATAAAACCTCGTGTTTAACTCTAAGACTGAGAGAAAGTCTAGAGAGAAGATTCACCTGGGATACTCACAATGGGAATCATTACCTCTGCCCGAAATCCAGCGTCAGGAGATAATTACCTGAAAGGAATAAAAAACGTAATTAGTGTCTGAGAAGGGAAAATGAGGAGGAGAAAGAAAAGAAGCAAAGGGTTCGGAAAACATGCATGTGTATGTGACACTATCAACATCATAATAATAATCAATATCAGTCAGTTTGAATAATTAATGTGTAATGAACACCTGTCAATGCTCGGTTATAACCCACATGGTGACAAACTCAGGAGGCTGATTGATCTGTATATTTCGACCACCTTCTGGGACCCTCTTCTGCTAAAGAGGACCTCAGAAGGAGGTCGAAATATACAGATCAATCAAGCCCCTGTGGTTCTGCCTCCATGTGGGTTATTATTGAGCACCAGTCAGTATCATCACCATCAATCGTCAGTGGTCATCACTCTTCACACTGTTATTCTTACTGCTGTTTCCCCCAGAGTCAATCGATGATGATTATTATTTATGTTGGTCGTGTGTAAAGTGTCAACACAAACTCTTTGCCATTTGGTTGCGGTCCAATAGAAATAACACGGAAGATGTTTTAGGTTGTCTGACTGACAGCCACAGGCAGTTGGCTGACACAGGTAAGTGGCTGACACAGGTACACAAATAGTTGGCTGCGACACAGGTACCAGCAACTACAGCATCCTTCTCCTGCCTGGCGACACACTCGCTGACACACTGACATATTCTGGCACCACTGTTGCTGATCCACTGACAGCTTCTGGCACCACTGACCTGCTCACAAGAATTTCCTCTCTGCAATTACCTGCTTATACCCTCTCATCATCCCCTCACCTGGGCCCTTTCTTTACGTCTTTTCTTCTCCCCCCTCCCTATCTTCCCTCTCATCCCCCATTACCTGTCCCATTTCTTTACTTTCTTTCTTATCCCCCTTCCTCTTTCCATTACCGATGTTACACTTTCACTCTTATGCTAAATCAACGTACTCTTATTTCCATCCCAAGTTTCACAACACCCCCTCCATCATCACTCCCATTCCCTCACACCCACTCTGTCCATCACAGATTCTCCCTTTCTACCTTCCCACTATACATTCTCCACTCCTCCCCTTCCAACCTATTACACACCCTCCCCCCTTCCCCTTCCTACAAAACACGTCCTGATTCTCGTCCCTGTCTACCCTCAGCGGACCTTCCTTCCTCAGGCTTTACTCGAGGTAAATCCTTAACGTCGCACATCGTTCTCCTGCCCTTCTCGTTTCATGTTCTCCCAGTACCTACCCGTTTCCTTTCTCCTTGTCTGCCGTCTCCTCCACCTCCTTCGTCTCCTCCTCCTCTCCCTACTACTTCCCAGTCAGCGGGCATGTCAAATTACAGGAAGAACCAAGTGTGAGCGGTCACGAGTTTCCTGTGCAGATGTTACTAAGGTGTGTGTGTGTGTGTGTGTGTGTGTGTGTGTGTGTGTGTGTGTGTGTGTGTGTGTGTGTGTACTCACCTATTTGTACTCATCTATTTGTGGTTGCAGGGGTCGAGTCTTAGCTCCTGGCCCCGCCTCTTCACCGGTTGCTACTGGGCCCTCTCTCTCTCCCCGCTCCATGAGCTTTATCAAACCTCGTCTTAAAACTGTGTATGGTTCCTGCCTCCACTACGTCTTTTTCTAGGCTATTCCACTGCCTGACAACTCTATGACTGAAGAAATACTTCCTAATATCTCTGTGACTCATTTGTGTCTTCAACTTCCAATTGTGGCCTCTTGTTTCTGTGTCCTCTCTCTGGAACATCCTGTCTTTGTCCACCTTGTCTATTCCACGCAGTATTTTATATGTCGTTATCATGTCTCCCCTGACCATCCTGCCCTCCAGTGTCGTCAGGCCGATTTCCCTTAATCTTTCTTCATAAGACATTCCCCTTAGCTCTGGAACTAACCTTGTCGCAAACCTTTGTACTTTCTCTAGTTTCTTGACGTGCTTTATCAAGTGCGGGTTCCAAACAGGTGCTGCATACTCCAGTATGGGCCTGACATACACGGTGTACAGTGTCTTGAACGATTCCTTACTAAGGTATCGGAATGCTGTTCACAGGTTTGCCAGGCGCCCATATGCTGCAGCAGTTATCTGATTGATGTGTGCTTCCGGAGACATCCTCGGTGTTATACTCACCCCAAGATCTTTCTCCTTGAGTGAGGTTTGCAGTCTTTGGCCACCTAGCCTATACTCTGTCTGTGGTCTTCTGTGCCCTTCCCCTATCTTCATGACTTTGCATTTGGCAGGATTAAATTCGAGAAGCCATTTGCTGGACCAGGTGTCCAGTCTGTCCAGGTCTCTTTGAAGTCCTGCCTGGTCCTCATCTGATTTAATTCTCCTCATTAACTTCACATCATCTGCAAACAGGGACACTTCTGAGTCTAACCCTT
>NC_091327.1:19224866-19332366 GCF_038502225.1 Cherax quadricarinatus
CGTTTAAGTAGATTAGGAACAGTAGCGGTCTCATAACTGAGCTTCGTGGAACTCCACTCTCTCTCATTCTCTCTGTAACTTGTTCATCTATCAAAACCTTGGAGTCCAGTCCCTGGATCCATTATGTATCTCTGTAATCTTTAGACTACCTCCCACAGGATGTGTATGGGGTACATAATAAACATATTAAACTAAACTCTCATTCCTCTGGGGGCCCAGTCCCTAGACCCATTACGTACCTCTGTAATCTGTAAATACCTTTGTAACTTGTCATGATTGTGACCAGACCTACCTGGAGTTCCTTACCTTTGTAAATTGTGAGTTCATTACCTTTGTAACTGAGTTCATTACCTCTGTAACTTGCTCGGCTATCAAAACTTTGGAGTCCAGTCCCTGGACCCATTATGTACCTCTGTAGTCTTTTGACTACCGCCCACAGGGTGGGCGGAAGTGCATAATAAACATATTAAACTAAACTCTCATTCGGATGTCGCATCCCTTGTTGCTCTCTGCCTTCTATAATTCAAGTACTTTCTGACCCACTGAAGCACTCAGCCTTTTAACCCTGCCTGTTCTTCTAATCTCTGATGTGGTACTGTATCAAATGCTTTCTTGCAGTTCAAGAAAATGTGAGCCACACTACCTTGTCCTCCTTGTCTTATCTGTCATTGTCATTAGACTCCTGAAGATTTGAAAGACAGTATTTTGCATCTCTAAATCTATGCTGGTTTTCTGTACATAAACTTCAATCCAGGTGCTCCTGTATCATTATCCTTGCTATGTTTTCCAGAACTTTTGACATTATGAGTGTTAGATACACTGGACGTAATTCAATGCCCCTTGTCTGTTCCCCCTTCTTATATATGGGGACCATATTCGCCTTGTTCCATTTTTTTTCTGGCAGTAATCCCAATTGAAGATATGGGTTGGATACCTTTGCTATCGGGGTCAGGGAGTGATTCTGTTACTTGTCTCTGCATGATTGGAGGTGTGTTGTCTGATGAATTGCTTTTGTGACGAGCTCATTAGTCACATCATTACTTCTTGTTTTGCTATGTTCACGTGTGTGTGTGTGTGTGTGTGTGTGTGTGTGTGTGTGTGTGTGTGTGGGTGTGTGTGCGTGTGTGTGTGTGTGTGTGTGTGTGTGTGTGTGTGTGTGTGTGTGTGTGTGTGTGTGTGTGTGTGTGTGTGTGTGTGTGTGTGTGTGTGCTCACCTAACTGTCGTTGCAGAGATCGATTCATAGCTCCTGGTCCCGCCTCTTCGCTGGTCGTTACTGGGTCCACTCTCCCCCTACTCCATGAGCTTTATCATACCTCTTCTTAAAGCTATGTATGGATCCTGCCTTCACTACATCACTCTCCAGACTTCTATTTCCTGACAACTCTATGACTGAAGAAATACTTCCTAACATCCCCGTGACTCCTCCCTCTCTCTCTCTCTCTCTCTCTCTCTGTATACTCACTGAGGTGTGTTTGCGGGGGGTTAAAAGTCAGTTTCTGGCTCCGCCTCTTAATAATAACTGGCTAACACATGTTGGCTCCTGGAGTGCTGTGGCCTATCATACGCTATCTTGACAATGTGTTGTGTACACTGGGGGAACTCCCACACCTCCGTCAACGACATTGTTGCGGTTGGTGACTTACGCTGTTCCAGGAAGAATCCAGTCAAGCGCATCCGGGTTCCCCCACACACAAGAAATTATGCCACACCTGCTCGCTCCTACTCACCCACATCTGCAAGCTCCTTACCACACCTGCTTGCTGCTATTTACTTATGTACACCTGCTCATTCCACCTTACCTGCCCACATCTGTTAGCACACAAAACACAAAAATAACTTTATTTTGAGTGTGATACAATCTCTTATGTTTAATTTTATAAGAGACAACTTTATTCTTATTTAAACTTAAAACGATATATAGAAATCCCAATCCCCCGACACAACAGGGCCGTGAATGTTTGAGAAACCTTGAATTAATAATGTCCAATCATTGTCTAACCCCCCTACCCTTTACGTCCCCCACTCCCCTGACTTGCTCACTTCCTCCCCCTCTGCTACATCCCAACCACTCCCAACCCCGCCTCGCCCAACCCAGCCACACCTCACCCAGCTCTGCTGGAAGGAAACCTTTGAAGCTGCTGCTGTAGCTGATGAACCTTTAATGGAATACTTGATGATATCATCATTGCTCTGCTGAAACTGACAGATTTCAACACTTTATATGAGACCCGTCCAGAGTAATGCAATATGACAGGGAAATATAGATGGACTTTTGTTCCTACTAGGCAGGTGACTGTCATATAGAATAGGGTGGCATCACACTGTTGAATTATCTAATTTTGATAAATAAAGAAAAAATACCAAGGACTCGCTTTCAAAAATTCATCAAAGAAAAGCTTTGAAAGTTACGGCAACAGTCATAGGAGTAAAAAGGTCATAGAAAGGGCCAGTCTATGACGTACTAGAACTTCCAAATACTTGCCTGAAGGATGACTGCAGGGCGTTTCCGGGGTTAAATGCCTCCTCTGCCAGATCTTAGACCAGCCCCCTTTGGAGAATCATGGCCTTATCAACCAGGCTGCTTCTGCTGGCCGCAAGCAGTCCAACGTATGAACCACAGCCCGGTGCGTCAGGTACTGATTTAAGGAACTTATTCAGGTCCTTCTTGAAGACGATTGCCAGAGAAATGTTGGTAAATCACCGGATGTATATAGGGAGGGCGTTGAAGGGTCGGGGTCCTCTAACACTGATCGAGTTCTTTCTTACTGTACCTGTCGTGCTCCTGCTTTTTATTGGAGGTATTTTGCACCGTCTTCCAAGTACTTTGTCTTACGGAGTGATTCCGGTGCTTAAGTTTGGGACTAGTCTCTCTGCGATTTTCCAGGTGTAAATTATTATGTACCTTTCTCGCCTACGTTTCAGGAAGCACAGTTGAAAGGACTTCAAACTTTCCCAACAGTTCAGATGCTTGACCGAGTGTATTCAAACAGTGGAAGATCTCTGTACGTTTTCCAGCTCAGCAATCTCATCTGCCTTGAAGGATGCCGTCAGTGTGCAGTGTTCCAGCCTGGAGAGAACAAGTGACTTAAAGAGTATCATCATTGGCTTAGCATCTCAAGTCATGAAAGTTCTAGTTACCCAACCCATCACTTTCCTTGTGGTAGAAATAGTAACATTCTCATGATCCCTGAATGTGAGATCTTCTGACATCATTACTCGCACATAAAATTTCTGCTCTATTAAATGATTTAAGTTTGCCCTGTACCCCTGGAGGTTACCTGGATGGTAACAGTCATTATTTCCTCCATTCTTCCATAACAGAGCAGTTGAAAATTGTCCACGATAAACATCATATTGTTGTCTGCGGCCCACTGGAAAATCTGACTGATATCCTTCTGAAGATTCAGTTTGTCTGCGACAGACGCCACTCTCAGAGATTCTGTTGTCATCAGCAAAGGATATTAAGGTGCTATGATATATATGCTTGTCAATGTCGGATGTAAGAATGAGTGGGAAATGAGAATTAATAAAGGAGGACTGAGGGGTGAAAGGTGAAGGCCGGAAGTGTGATAAACGGGGGTGAGGGGAGGGAGAGGGTAAATCTAATTATTTACCCCTCCTCCGTAGGTCACCCTCCCTCCCCTCCAGAGGGAACCAATCACCCCCCTCTCCAGGCAGCCTACCACCTCTCAGACCACTCATTACCCTCTCCCCAGGCGAAAACCACCAAAACCCTCCACAGTCCACCCACTACTCCCTCCCCAGGCAACCCATAAACCCCTCTCAGGCCATTTACCAGCCTTTTAGGGGAACCAATTTGATAAATTGTTATAAGTGATGATGATAATGACCGATGATAATATAATGGTGCTGATAATAATGATCATATTGACGATTATGATAACAGCCTGGGGGCAGAGTGCACGCGCATACTACCAAGGGCTTCTTCGAAGTCGAAGGGAGTTACGGATGTCATAACATTTAGAGATGATGGAAGAGTGTTGAGTCTCAGCGTTGAAAAATGATTTCTGTCTACCAAGTTTTAGTCTGATAACGGCTTGCTGGACTCGAGTATTTCGCTCGTAACTTTGCTGTCATCAGTGTTAGTTCTATCTCCATGAAGCAACGGGCCAATTCCGTATCTAATTTTTGCCTTGGATTTTCTACAACAGTAAATAGATAGCTGTGAGTTAGTCGGTCATAAAGGACAAAAAAGTACAATACCGTGATTGGGACAATGTACAAATAACCCGCACGTTTCGGTCCGACTCGGATCATTTACAAAGTCACATAATGGGACTTTGTAAATGGTTCAAGTCGGTCGGTCCGACTCTTATTTGTGCATCCTGGGTTCAGTTCGTCAAGACTGATAGACTGAACACGTTTCTCTGTATTGGTCTGATGTAGCCACTGGTGGGCGAAACATTTCGACAATAAAGATACCAAAGTGTAGCACATGTGTCTTATTCTGGGTGAAGACCCTAAGAAAAAGACCCCGAACCAATTAGGTCCCGCAGCCAGGACTGCAGAACCCATAAATAAAACAATAATAATAATAATAATAATAATAATAATAATAATAATAATAATAAAATATTACTACTTTTACTACTACTACTACTACTAATAATAATAATAATAATAATAATATACTACTACTACTATTACTCATAATAATAATAATAATAATAATTAAAATAATAATAATAATAATACATTCCTGCGCTAAACTCGTAAGGGTCATAGAGAGCTGCCCTAAAAATGATAATCCTGCCTCAAGTGACCCCGGGACCTCCGCCAGCACTAAGTAGTAACCTTCTTGCCATTATTCAGTTACGCTTAATGTCTCCCACGGAGAGTAAACGAAGGAAGAATAGAGGAAAAAACGCTAAGGGGAGGAAAAGAATATGAAAGTAAATTACATTCATGAGGCATCAAGGATGAGCCAACTTTTGATGTACCTATGATGAGTTTCCAGAGTTTTTCTGATCCCGGAGCCCGGCCTTGGGCCAGGCTCGTCTGGTGCTTGCTTGATGAACCATCACAGCCTGGCTGATCTGGCACCTGATAAACATACTTGTCCAGCTTCTTTTTGAAGACTTCTTTCTACACTTGTTCCAGCAGTGTTTCTGATATCTTCTGGTAAGATGCTGAATAGTTTAGGGCCAGTTAATACAGTGTTCGCTTCTTGTGCCCACCGCATCCCTGCTTTTCACTGTTTTAATTTTGCACCTCCTCCCATATCTCTTATTTGAGTAAGTCGTTATGGCAGTGTGCAAATTTGAAACTAGGTCCTCAAGCACTCTCCATGTATATATTATCATGTATCTCTCTCTCTCCACTCCAGTAAGAACATTCACAGTAATTTAAATGCTTTACTATTCTACGTGGGCCGTAAATGACCTTGTATTTATTGCAGCTCTGATATTTCTCCTGTCCTGAACGGGGCCGTCAACTCTGAACAATATTCTAAACGAAATAGCACAAGAAGCAGTTTGAAAAGTGTCATCATTAGCACTATTTCCCTATCTTTGAAAGCTCTCATTATCCACCCTGTCATCTTCCTGGCTATAGTGACATTTGTCTATTGTGTTCTTTGGAAGGCAGGTCGTTCTATTTGACGATCCTCTTGTGTTTTGTATACAATGTCTCTTTTGAGTTCTTCACTCTTTCCATACCTAAAAAGCTGGAAATTATCACCACTGAATGTAATGTTGTTCTTCACTGCCCACTGGAAAACACTGCTTATTTCTTCCTGTGATTTTTCAGCGTCTTCTACCGAGGTGATTTTCATGCTTATTTTCAGGATTTTTTTTTTCATATAATGGAGATGTTTTTATTTAAGGTAATAACGGTAAATCTAATAGATTTTTAATTAACTTTTCCATTTTAAATATTAAAAATTAGAGAAATATTACTGTACACAGAGGTACTCCAGTTTGTCAATGGTGACGTACAGACGTTCACAGACGTGTCATAAGCTTGTCAAGTGACGTACAGACGTTTACAGACGTGTCATAAGCTTGTCAAGTGACGTTCACACATTCACAGGGAAAACCATAAGCAAATCTATCCTCTTTTAAAGAATTCGCTCTCACAGCATCTACATCTGAACGCACCTGATTGGCCAGACAAGCATCAGACGAGCCTGGCCAATGGCCGCTCTCCGGGATTAGAAAACCCCTCGGAACTCATCAAAGGTACCCCTGCATCTAAAGATGGAGGTTACGGATATTGGTCCAGCGGGCCGCCAGCAGCAACAGCTTGAATGACCAGACAAGCACAAGGTGAGCCTGACCCAGGGCCAGGTTGCGGGAATAGGAAAAAACAACTCGAAACCCATCAAAGGTTATTTAGCCGGGGTAAAAGGATGGAGGATCGAGCCTTCTACATCACGCAAGTTATTCATCACATAAGTCTTGAGATTAATAATCTCGGGACATGTTCATTCACCGCCCTGAACATAGCATTGTTACGAAGTTTATTATTATTATTATTATTATTATTATTATTATTATTATTGTTACTATTATTATTTGCGGGAAGCGCTAAACTAGTAGGGTTCATAAAGCGCCTGGGAAATATGATGTAATAGAAGTTCATTCCAGAAAGCTCCATTTCCTTAGATAGATAGATAGATAGATAGATAGATAGAGAGAGAGAGAGAGAGAGAGAGAGAGAGAGAGAGAGAGAGAGAGAGAGAGAGAGAGAGAGAGAGAGAGAGAGTACATGTAGCTGGCACCCCACATCCGGGAGGTGGTGACGTCACGGTCCGCCTGGCACGCATCTGGCACCAGAGTGAAAAATAATGAGTGCCATCACAACTGTGCCATCACAGGCACTCGGGCACTCACGCTTAGTACTCCCGCAGTCCGGCTCTGGGCCAGGCTTGTTTGGTGCTTGCCTGATCAACCAAGCTGTTTCCTCTTGAAGACTTGTACACTCGTCCCAGCAGTGTTTCTGATGTCTTCTGGGACGATGCTGAATAATCTGGGACCACGAATGTTGATGCAATGTTCTCTTATTGTGCCCACCGTGGCCCTGCTAAGTCCTAGCACCCAGCCTCACTGATGCCTCCTAGGTATGCCCATCACGTTGTAATCGTGAACGCTATCAATACTACTACTATTACTACTACTGCTGCTACTATAATTACTACTGCTGATGCTACTACTATTCCTATAATTACAACAACTACTACTACTACTATTACTACTTCTACTACTACTACTAGTACTACTACTACTACTACTACTAATAATAATAGTAATAATAATAATAATCAAAAGGAAGCACTAAACCACTAGGGGCCATAAGAAAGGGTGGACAACGCCGCCAGCAGTTTCAACAACAACAATCTCATCTTGTCTTCATTGACGAAGAATTCGCAATTATTCGCATGATTTTTCTCCTGACCACGAAAATTAGGAGGAAAGATGTTAATCCAGTGCTATGACACGTGTGATATGTCACGGTGCCGTGATACCTGTCACGGCACCGTGCCAAATGTGTAACCTTCGGATAGAAACCCTGTGCAGCCTAGCCAAACACACACCTTAACCCTCAGACACTGCCAGCTCTCTCTCTCTCTCTCTCTCTCTCTCTCTCTCTCTCTCTCTCTCTCTCTCTCTCTCTCTCTCTCTCTCTCTCTCTCTCTCTCTCCCACTCTCTCTCTCTCTCCCACTCTCTCTATCTCTCACACGACTTGCTAAGGTGCTAGTAAACAGAGAAGAGGGCAAGGACAGAACTATACTCACAAAAGAGCAGCATGGGTCATAGATAGCTAAGATCGTATCATAATTTTCCTACAGTTAGATGAAAGGGACGGAAATAGAGAGAGAGAAGGCTGGGTCGGCTGTGTTTTCCTGGTCTGTAAGAGTGAGTACAGAACAACTCGGAAGATTTCTATATAAACTTAAGGATATATATGAATGGTATATAATACGGACACACACACACACGCCTGTGCTTCAGTCTTCAAGACTACGGTGATCTTCACCAACTCCAAGGCTGAGGGACTGATTATCTCATTTCTTGTATGTAGTTCTACAGTCTTCCCATTATGTCCTTGAATTTGTGAAATGTCTGGTGAAATGTCTACAAATATAGATACCCAGATGTTGCACATGTGTCTAATTCTTCATGAACTTGAGGGGTCGGTATGGGCAGCGGGACAGGTGCCCAAACGAATACAGGAATACCAAGTGAATAAAAGACTCGGATACTTCACCTGTATTGAAAGATGCGACGACGGAACAGCATCAAAGACGAGAAAGTTCAAGCAGATTGAAAAGTTTTATCACTGACGTGTTTTCTCTTGTTTCAAAAGTTCTTGGTGGCCTGGTGGTTAACGCTCTCGCTTCACACGGCGAGGGCCTGGGTTCGATTCCCAGCCAGAGTAGAAACATTGGACGTGTTTCTTTCCACCTGTTGTCTATGTTCCCCATCAGTAAAATGGGTACCTGGGTGTTAGTCGACTGGTGTGGGTCGCATCCTGGGACACTGACCTAAGGAGGCCTGGTGACAGACCGGGCCGCGGGGGCGATGACCCCCGGAACTCTCTCCAGATCTCCAGATAAACACCCAGTAATTTCTTGCTCTTACCTGAATGATACCTAGAGGACGTCCCCAGAGATGAGCGCCCTAGCGACCGGGTCTCAGACCAGGTGACATTCATTGAGTAAAAGGACACAAGTGCAACTAATGTGACATTCTATTGTTACAACGTTTCGCTCTCCAGGAGCTTTGTCAAGCCGTTACAAACAATGCATGGACACAGAGGGTATATATAGGCTTAGAGTGATGTGTAGTAGTTGTAATATTAGTGGCAGTAGTAGTAGTAACACTAGTAGTAGTAATACCAGAGGTAGCAGCAGTAGTAATACCAGAGGTAGCAGCAGTAGTAATACCAGAGGTAGCAGCAGTAGTAATACCAGAGGTAGCAGCAGTAGTAATACCAGAGGTAGCAGCAGTAGTAATACCAGAGGTAGCAGCAGTAGTAATACCAGAGGTAGCAGCAGTAGTAATACCAGAGGTAGCAGCAGTAGTAATACCAGAGGGTAGCAGCAGTAGTAATACCAGAGGTAGCAGCAGTAGTAATACCAGAGGTAGCAGCAGTAGTAATACCAGAGGTAGCAGCAGTAGTAATACCAGAGGTAGCAGCAGTAGTAATACCAGAGGTAGCAGCAGTAGTAATACCAGAGGTAGCAGCAGTAGTAATACCAGAGGTAGCAGCAGTAGTAATACCAGAGGTAGCAGCAGTAGTAATACATATTGCAGAAAAATCAACTTGCACAATAAAAGGTTATTAAAGCTATTTCTACCAACATTAATACACAGGTTACATTTGCTTCTTGTTTTCTAAATGTTAGTTCGTCTGACATTATAATTCTCATTTCCTCCGATCCGAAAACGTTTTGTATCCCGTATATATATTGTTTGTACTTTTTCATATTAATTCATGTTAGAAGGTTTTAACTTCGACCATCATGTTGCCTGTAAACGACTTCGGGAGTCACGTGCCAGTGGCTAGTTCACAGAACCCTCTGTGTCGTAGCCGGATCAACCAGACTTTTGGTGCTGGACGCACATAGTCCAAGACTCGAGAGCTACGGTTCAGCCTCCTCCCCATAAATGTATATATATATATATATATATATATATATATATATATATATATATATATATATATATATATATATATATATATATATACCCATTTGTAGTTACAAACACAGCGAGCATAGCTCTGTGTTTGTAACTACAAATAGGTAAATACAAATAACTGATCAAAAAAAAAACACACACACACACACACTCGTCTATTGTGCCAAGTGCCATCAGAAGACCTTGAATTACTCTTATCTAAATATTGTCACCGATGTAAACAATGCCAAGAATAGGGAGGGGTGGGGGTTGTGGTGGGGGGAGGTGATGGGGGAAGGTGGTGGGGGGAGGGGTGGGGGTTGTGGTGGGGGGATTATTATTATTATAATCAAGGGGGAAGCACTAAACCCGTAGGATTATACAGCGCCTATGGGGGGATGGAAGGCATTCAGGCTTAATTCAGGGAACTGGAGCACAGATCCAATTCCCTAGATCAAGAGCCCCTCACCAGCGTCAAGGAGCCTTCCTTGAGGGGTGTGGTGGGGGGAGGTGATGGGGGAAGGTGGTGGGGGGAGGGGTGGGGGGTTGTGGTGGGGGGAAGTGATGGGGGAAGGTGGTGGGGGGAGGGGTGGGGGTTGTGGTGGGGGGAGGTGATGGGGGAGGGGTGGGGGTTGTGGTGGGGGAGGTGGTGGTTGTGGTGGGGGGAGGTGGTGGGGAGGGGTGGGGGTTGTGGTGGGGGAGGTGTGGGGGGTTGTGGGGGGGAGGTGGTGGGGGGAGGGGTGGGGGTTGTGGTGGGGGGAGGTGGTGAGGGTTGTGGTGGGGGGAGGTGGTGGGGGAGGAGTGGGGGGAGGTGGTGGGGGAGGGGTGGGGGAAGGTGGTGGGGAGGGGTGGGAATTGTGGTGGGGGGAGGTGGTGGGGGGAGGTGGTGGGGGGGAGGGGTGGGGTTGTTGGTGGGGGGAGGTGGTGGAAGCAACGACAACACGAGGAAATAAACAGAAAAAAGCATACACAGAGTAACCACAGCTCAGGACGCCGCCACGAATACAATATTGGTGTAAATAACATGAAATAATGTAAACAGAGTTAACGTCACCAATGTAAACATGAATGATGATACTCTTCAAGTGACTTGTTCTCTCAAGGCTAGAGTACTACTGTACTCAGTTCACGGCAGGCGAAATTGCAGACCTGGAGAATGTACCGAGCCTTCACTGCTCGCATACATTCAGTAAAGCACTTAAACTACTGGAAACGTTTGAAGTCCCTCGATCTATATTCCTTAGAACACAGAGGAGAAAGATACACCTGGAAATTTTTAGGAGGACTGGTCCCAAATCGGTACACATAAGTCATCCCCCATGAAGGTACGAGGTTTGGCAGACGGAGGAAAGCCCTCCCAATTAAAGGTAGGGATGCAGTTAGCACACAAAGGGAAAATATAGTAAGTGTGAAGGGGCCAAGACTTTTCAGCGTCCTCCCTTCTTACATAAGGAAGATTATTAACAGAACCCTGGCTATCTTCAAGAAAGGCCTAGACAAGTTTCTCATATCAGTGCCTGTTCAGCCGAGTTGAGATGCTTACGTTGGACTTATTGGGGCTAGCACCAACAGCTTGGCTGATCAGACTATCCACCTGATCTGAGACCTGGCCGCGAAGGCATCAACCCTTGGAACACTCTTCAGGTAAACTCCATTTAGGTATACGACTTGGGGAGAGATAGTGATAATATGGTAGTGGAGATATGATATTAGATATCAGTGCTGTAAATATTTATTTTCCCTGCGAGTTAGTAGTCCTTGATTAACCTTAAACAAAACCACGAGAGTGGCCAGAGGCTGGGTGTAAAGATGCCTGCGCTGAAACAAAGAACTGCGGACAATAGTGAAGTAAAGACTCAAGGTACAGAACAACCAGTGAGACAACGTTTCGCACTGTGTACAGCTTTACGAAACGTTGTTCTAATGAAATCTTATTCTGCAACTTCTTTTCTGTACATTAATGGCCCGCGCACACAAACAAATACTACCCTGCTTAGAGCCACCCACGTTCAGAGTTTAAACCCTAGTTTATAACTAGTATAGATGTGATACAGAAAATAAGCTGCGAGGTGGAGCAAGTTTATAGGAAAAAAAAAATCCCAGATTTCCGATGAACTGTTAAAATTATCAAAGTGATTGGAAAAAAAAAGAAAAACAAAAGCCTGATAATTATCCTCATATAAAGGCCACCATCAGCAACAACAGACAAATTCTCTAAACAGATAAGGAAAATAACTGCCTAGATAACCTTAATATTCTTTTCACCGAGTATTATCTTCCCAGGGACAGTTCAACCTCTCAAATGTAAAATGTAAGAGTACAGATAACAGTAATGTACCGGAAATTGTACCAGTGTGACCTTACTTTCTAAGAACGCAAATGTCATGACAGCTAGGGAAAATGATGGGGTGGATAATGAGAACTTTCATAAGGGAAATAGTGTCAATGGTGATACAATTCAAATGGCTTGTGCTCTCTCGTTTAGAGTATTGTTTGGTGTTGACGGCTCCGTTCAGGAAAAATGTCCGAGCTGGAAGAATTACATAAATCATTTACAGTCCTCGGAGAGCCAATAAAGCATTTAAATTACTGGGAACGCCCCAGAGCCCTAAGTATGTACTCGTTGGAGCTGAGGAAAGTGAGATCCTTCATAAAAGTACTCGAGAGGCTAGTCCCAGATCTTCACACGGCCATAACAACATATTGGAGTGAATAATATAAGAGGAAGTGAATAATAAACCCATTGAAAGCAGAAACACAGTGGGCACAATAAGAGAACCACGTATCAACATCCGTGGCCCCAGACTATTCAACATCTTACCAGAAGATACCGGAAACACTGCTGGAACAATTATTAGAAGCCATCAAGACGAAACTGGACAAGTATCTTCACCAGGAGCCAGATCAACTAGGCTGTGATGGATATCTGTGCCAGCAGGCCGCCAGCAACAGCAGCAGCCTGGTTAACAGACAAGCACCAGACGAGCCTGGCCTAGAACACGGCTCCGGTGGTAGAAAAATTCTCTAAACTCATCAAAATATTTAGATCATCAGATTCTTTCCAGAAAACTCCAAAGTGTGAAAAAAAAGACATTGTTGTAAAGCTACCTATTGATTTTTTCGGGATGCTATTGGTCTACAGTTTTCCAAGAAAGTTTTATTGCTACCTAAGTGGCGAGGGACTGTGTCAGAGGCTTTTGCTGACCACAAGATGACGCCTTGGTCTAGACTCTGCTTCCTTAAGGCATTAAAGGGGCGTGACAATGTTTCTTGCAATCGTGGATGAATATGGAGTTGCACGAGTCCGGCTGAGCTGCGGGTGCCAGTCTGGCACTGTGTAGCTGCGGGTGCCAGCCTGGCACTGTGTGAGGGAGGAGGAGAAGCACTCAAGTAACAAACCGAGATAATAAACAAGAACAGCGAAACGCCACCAGATTATTAAATAACTCCATTTACGCCAAAATTAGGACATAAGTAATTTTATAATGGTAATTGTGAATCACATGAAAGGTGTGATTGTAAGAAGGTACGTTTGTTTGGGTATTTGAGCTAAATGGAAGAAAGAGGGTGGCGGGATGTTGGTACTATTACCGTGAGAACTGACAGCGAGAGATGACAACCTTAACCATACAACATATCATAATACGTCCCTCCTCCCTGTGTCCATACACTCTCATGATGCCCTTCTCTCCTCTCCTCTCCTCTCTTCTCTCCAGACTCTGTTAAAGATGACAACACACAAGTTGTGTCTTTTCTTAAGCCTCAGGACATTGTTTTTGGATACCTTTCCTTCATTCATCCATATTGTTGGTCCTTTTAATTTCATACCTTCCTATGTTACATTCCCCCCCCACTCCCCTCCTCTCCCTGTACATACACTCTCCTATGATAAATTCCTCTCATCTCCCTGTATCCACGCTCTCATATGCTACGTCACTCTCTGTGTATCCACATCCTCTCGCTACTTTACACAACATGGATGTGGAGTGCACAATAAAACAGCCGCTCCAGCCAACAACGAATGAAGAAGCACCTGGGGGGGGGCACAAATGACTGGAACAGAGGTAGTTATGTGGTGCGAAGCCAGCGGAAGGCCTCGATCAGATGACCCAAAGCTCAAGCCGCGGGTCATCATATGACTAAGACCTGCGCCAGGAAACACTTGTCCTGTTTCATGACGAACCTGACCTGATGCCAAGATTTTTGTTTACAACTCTCTCTCTCTCTCTATCTCTCTTTTCTTTTTCTTTTTACACAGGGTTTGACAAGGTTAAGAATCCCTAGCTTTATTGACAAGCTATTTACAGGTTAAGGATTCCTAACTTTATTGGCAAGCTAAGAGCTGTTACCTACATCAGCTCATTTGAAAGCATTTTTATTGTTATGAGACATACAAGTACGGAACAGGATGAAGTTGGAGCCATCTGTGGGCCAGCATTTTCATTTGATCAACTGACTTTATCTCGTTGACATCATTATGCTGTACAAATGTGTTCCATACTCGAGTCATCCTGGGTATATATGATCTCAGATGGAGTGATGTTCTGGAGAAGGGTACAGCCAGAGTGAAGTTGCTGCTTTCTGCCCGTCTTGTGGCATAAAAGCTTGTTTCACGCTGTCCTCGAAGTGGATCCAAGTGTGGTACTTTGACACTATTGGCCTTGTACATAACAGTAAGGCCACCCACATCTCTCCTATGTTGAAGGCTCTGCTGAAATGACAGATCTATCCAGGATGGGTCCAGGCGAGAGATGAGACGTCTTGCTCTGTTCTCTACTCTGTCAAGCAGTCGCAGATGAGGGGGGGGGGCAGACGAACCAAGAAAGTGGAGCATACTCAAGGTGTGAGCGTACTTGTGCCTCGTACAGAATCTTGCAACCCCCTACTGTCAAGCAGATGAGAGATACGGCGAAGTGCTGTAAGCTTCCTGGCTGCTTTGTTTGCAAGATTTACATGGTTCTTCATGGTTAGTTTGGAGTCAACTTTCACCCCAAGGATATCAACTTCTTCTCCAGGTGCCAACACCCTTCCATTCATCCTTACTACTGCACCAGCATTACCATCAGGGTGCCTAGAGACGATCATTTGCGTTTTCTCAGGTGCAAATGTTACTTGCCATCTATTTCCCCATGCTGATATAGCTCTCAGCTGGTGATTGATGTAGCTTAGAGCAGCTGGCATTTCTTCTCTTGGATAAGTGAATGTCAGTGTACAGTCGTCTGCATATGCATGTGATTCTGGGATGAGATGAAGAAGGTCGTTGAAGTAGACATTCCATAACAATGGTCCCAGCACGCTTCCTTGTGGAACACTTGCCCCAATAGAATGTCTTGCTGATTCCGTTCCATTGAGAACTACACTTAGAGATCTACCATGAAGGTAATCACTGAGGAGACATAGCGTAGAGCCTGCAATTCCCAGTGCTTGAAGTTTTGCTAAGAGGCCCTGGTGCCACACCCGGTCGAAAGCGCCAGCAATGTCCAGTGCTACCACACAGCTAACTTTGGATTCATCCAGTGACTGGTGCCACTTAGTGGAGAGGTTTAACAACAGATCAGCAGCAGAGTAACCTTTCCTGAAGCCATATTGATGACACAAAGTAGTGAGTGGTAGTCAAAAAACTCTGTCATTTGTCTTGAGATTATTGTCTCAAGGATCTTACCAGTGATTGACAGGAGTGACACTGGTCTGTAGTTGCTGATTTCTGCTCTGCTCTTCTTTTTGTGAACAGGGACTACATTTGCCTCTTTCCATAGAGAGGGCCATTCACACTGTACTAGGCAGTGCTGAAAGATGCGAGTTAGAGGTGCTGCTAGCTGGTCTGCACATCTTCTCAGCAATCTTGGGCTCAACTTGTCTGGGCCCACAGCCTTTTCTTGGTCAAGCGATTTAAGAAGGAAATGCACCTCCTCCTGCCTTATTGTCACCACTGACAGTTTTGACACAGTTCATGCAGCTAGCCAAGGAGGGTCCCTTGCTGGATCAGGAACTTGCATTTTGGTAGCAAAGTGTTCAGCAAAGAGGTCAGCCTTCTCTTGACTACTAGTAGAGGTGGTCCCATCCTGTCGATTTAGAGGTGGAATAAGTTCATCAGGCAGATAACCTTGTCTGTCCTTGACCAGGGACCACCAGGTTTCGGAGCCTACCCTACCTGATGCTAGCTTTCTTTTAGTGTCCACCTCCCATTTAGCAATGGCCCACTTTTGAACGTCACCCATATGCCTACAGGCTTGCCTGTGCAAGTTCCTGTTATAGGTGGTAGGATGTCTCTTATACCTTCGCCATGCTTTGTACTTAGTAGCAGCCTCTCTACAACGAAAGCTAAACCAAGGCTGATCTGTAGGCTTCGTCACATATTGCCGGTGAGGAATGTGTTCTTGTTGTAGATTAAGGATGTGTCCAGTGAAGGCTTTCACTTGGTTGTCAACCTCCCCTTGGAGAAGAGCATTCCAATCGGTGGTGGCGAGCTCAGAGCAAAGGGCTGGTCAATTGCCTCTTTCCCATAGCCAGGTTGTGCGTGTGGACTCCTCACCTCGTTCTGTTAGGATCTTAAGTGTCGTAAAAACAGCCTTGTGGTCAGACGATCCAACATAGCCGAGGGGTTGACAAGTGACTATGCCTTCCTTCTCTCTCTCTCTCTCTCTCTCTCTCTCTCTCTCTCTCTCTCTCTCTCTCTCTCTCTCTCTCTACTTTCCCTTGTAAAAGGCTGCACTGACCAAACCGGCTGAAAAGCCTTGAAACCAGTCACAGGTAACCCGGTCAAAGGTTACCCGGTCACACAGGTAAACCGGTGACAGGTTTACCTGTTACTCCCCGCTTATCCATTTTATCTTTTTTTTAGCATATCTTCTCCATCCTTGGATCAAACTAGATCACCTGTCATTCCAAAGGCTATTTATGTCCTCATAACAATTAGCTTTTCTCCATTAGCGTAATAACAATATAATAAATTATTATAACAATAATAAAATTATTATTATTATTATTATTATTATTATTATTATTATTATTATTATTATTATTATTATTAAAAGAAGAAGAAGAAGAAATTACAAGAAATAACAATAGCAAATTAAAACAGGAACATTAACAATAATAAAAAAACTTAAACAGCAACAACAACAAAAATAAATAAAAAGAGTAGAAACAGCAAAAACAAGACAACAACTAAACGATCGTTAATTGTTAAGTGGTTAACGAAATACCTTTCCCAGGAGCCACCTAGAACCAGGCCTCCCAGGTGGCAAAGGAATGCTATTATGCCTTATTTAGGCCTGTTGGCTGACTACCTACCTGCTTCCTTAGAACTTAAGTGACCGCCAGCCACTTCAAGTGACCGCCAGCCACTTCAAGTGACCGCCAGCCACTTCAAGTGACCGCCAGCCACTTCAAGTGACCGCCAGCCACTTCAAGTGACCGCCAGCCACTTCAAGTGACCGCCAGCCACTTCAAGTAGCCGCTAGCCACTTCAAGTGACCGCCAGCCACTTCAAGTAGCCGCTAGCCACTTCAAGTGACCGCCAGCCACTTCAAGTGACCGCCAGCCACTTCAAGTGACCGCCAGCCACTTCAAGTGACCGCCAGCCACTTCAAGTGACCGCCAGCCACTTCAAGTGACCGTCAGCCACTTCAAGTGACCGCCAGCCACTTCAAGTGACCGCCAGCCACTTCAAGTAGCCGCTAGCCACTTCAAGTGACCGCCAGCCACTTCAAGTGACCGCCAGCCACTTCAAGTGACCGCCAGCCACTTCAAGTGACCGCCAGCCACTTCAAGTGACCGCCAGCCACTTCAAGTGACCGCCAGCCACTTCAAGTGACCGTCAGCCACTTCAAGTGACCGCCAGCCACTTCAAGTGACCGTCAGCCACTTCAAGTGACCGCCAGCCACTTCAAGTGACCGCCAGCCACTTCAAGTAGCCGCTAGCCACTTCAAGTGACCGCCAGCCACTTCAAGTGACCGCCAGCTTATGTCTGAGATGATTAGTCCATATTTTAAAATCCTGAGTAGGTATTTGGGTGTTGCACAGGTAGTGGGAGGTCACACAGGTAGTGGGGTGTTACACAGGTAGTGGGAGGTCACACAGGTAGTGGGGTGTTACACAGGTAGTGGGAGGTCACACAGGTAGTGGGGTGTTGCACAGGTAGTGGGATGTTGCACAGGTAGTGGATACTACAATGGTAGTGAGGGTGGCGCACTTTACGTAAACCACCAGAAGAGAGAGTAAACACAGGCACAAAAGATACCCTTCTGGGGGAAGGGGAAGGAGGAGGGGGGGAAGAAGAAGAGTTGGAAAGGGAGGAGAATGTGGGGGGAGCGGGGGAGGGGGAAGAGAGGGGAGGGTCGCCCTAGCAACAAACACTGACAGTAAACAAAACTGAGAGAGCACCAGCTGGTCGACCTCGTAAACTAACGCACACAGAGGCACAGGAGAGGCCTTCCTTTCTCTCCAACCCTGCAACCTCCCTCACCCCCCACTAAGCAGACTCCAGTCCCTCCCCAGCACAAACAAGCAAACACCATAGCCCCATACCCACCATGAAGAACATATCCCTCCATCGCAATCTTCCTCCCCAACTTCCAAGAAGCAAGACTCCCTACCTCCCATCCCACACCTCCAACGAAAGCAAAAGGCTTGGCAAGATGGTGTAAAATATACATAATGGGCAGCAAGGGTGCAACGAGTACACTTCTAAGGAAAATGTAAGTGTGAAAGGACCAAGACTCTTCAACGTCCTGCCTTCCTACTTAAGGGGATGGGGGATTACCAGCATACCCCTGGTTGTCTTCAAGAATGAATTGGACAGCATCTTACAGTAAGATATCAGAAACACTGCTGGGACAAGTGCAGAAGTCTTCCAGAGGAAACTGGACAAGAATCTACCCCAGGTTGAACCTGCTGGCGGTCCGCTGGCTGATCAAACCCTCCACCGGAAGGCCTGGTCTGGGACCATACCTGGAGGTTACCTGGAGGTTATTCCGGGGATCAACGCCCCCGCGGCTCGGTCCATGACCAGGCCTCCCGATGGATCAGGGCCTGATCAACTAGGCTATTACTGCTGGCCGCACGCAGTCCAACGTACGAGCCACAGCCCGGCTGATCCGGCACTGACTTTAGGTATCTGTCCAGCTCTCTCTTGAAGGCAGCCAGGGGCTTATTGGCAATTCCCCTAATGCTTGATGGGAGGCTGTTGAACAGTTTTGGGCCCCCGGACACTTATGGTGTTTTCCCTTAGTGTACCAATGGCGCCCCTACTTTTTATTGGGGGCATTTTGCATCGCCTGCCCAGTCTTTTACTTTCGTAGGGAGTGATTTCTGTGTGCAGATTTGGGACCATTCCTTCCAAGATTTTCCAAGTGTAGATTATGATATATCTCTCCCTCCTGCGTTCCAACGAGTACAAGTCAAGTGCTTCCAAGTGTTCCCAGTAGTTAAGGTGCTTGACAGAACTTATACGTGCAGTAAAGGATCTCTGTACACTCTAGATCTGCGATTTCACCTGCTTTGAATGGAGATGTTAATGTACAGCAGTATTCCAGCCATTCCATGTGTTGGGGTGCTTTAAAAGGCGTTGATCCTCGAAACACACTACAAGTACACTCCAGGTATACCTTCTTAAAATACTGTTCTTAACTTCCAGTAATGTAAGATTAATTTTCCCATATGTTCCTAACCTCTAGTAACGTAAGATTATTTTTCCCATATGTTCTTAACTTCCAGTAATGCTTGAAGGCAGAGAACCCGACTGGAAGCCTAAGGTCTCGGAAGACCTACTTCAGATAAACTTCTGAAATAGTCCTGCAGAACCCAGTGGAGGCTTAGATTTCAGCTATAGTGAACTACTAATTAATAATGTAATCTTCAGCAATATAATTGTACTTAGTTGTAATAAATCTTCGCAATAAACCCTATAATATTTTCTTCCCCTCCCATTAACCTTATATAAAGTAAAATATTACCAGTTTTATAACACTCTGATCGCAGGTTCTAACCCTACCCGTGGTATGGTTTATATTACCAGTAAGTCTGTGTTACCATGCTTTCAGTATTGGTAATAAATATTTGTATTACTCTCATACATCGTTTACCCCAGTGTATAAGTCACTCTTATTAAAAGGGTCGATTAAGTGCTCTTTAATTGGTGCAAAGTGTTGTATTGGGAGGTAAAGAGGAACTCTCAACCACTGCTGTGACAACACCAACGAAGAGTTGGTATTTCCTCTTCCTTTATAACAATAATAATAATAATAATAATAATAATAATAATAATAATAATAATAATAGTTTATTTAGACATGATACATAGTCGTACAAGGAATTATAGTAGTTGAGTGTACATACCAAAAACCCTTTGTATGGAGAGCATTATGGGCAGGCTTAAAATTAACTTAAGATTAACTAAGCTATGACAGTTTCAGTGGTAAAAATTATATTAAACAATTTACAATTTGAAGTACAATTGAGTATTTTAAACAATGAAATCTGAATATTTCAATTTTGAAGAATTATATACACTTTTGAACCTTAGTTTCTCTCTAAGCATTTTTTTTTTTTTTTGTCTGTTTCCTTCTCCCATTTTTTTACATCACCTTTTCCCAAATCTCCCTTTTCTTTATTTTTCTTCCTCACCCTTCTCTTCCCTTGTATATATCTCTCATCTTCCTTCGTTCATACCACCAGCAGCAGCAACAGCCTGGTTGACCCGGCTAGCACCAGACGAGCCTGGCCCATGGCCGGGCTCCGGGCGTAGACAAACTCTCGGCGCATATCGAAGGTATATTAAAGGTGTTGCACACGTGTCTTATTCATCTACTTGTTGGTATACACAAGTTCCTTACCTTTGATATACCTTTGATGAATTTCGATAGTCTTTCTCCCGGAGCCCGGCCATGTGCCAGGCTCGTCTGGTGCTAGCCTGGTCAACCAGGATGTTACTGCTGGAGGCCCGCTTCCCCACATATCCATCACAGCCTGGTTGATCTGGCACCAAACAAAATAACATTGCGTGTCCTCGTTCAACAGCAACCACAAACAAGCAGCGTGTGGTTTCCAACGACTGAAGCACAGCTGAGCTGCAGCCTGCCACCACTGAGTTAATATTGACCACAAACACGGGAGTCACTCGGTTATACTGAGTCGCAGTGAGAACAGCACGATATACGCAGTGCGTATCTTGCCTCTTCGATTCCTCGTCCAACCTGCGTTACGTAGATCTTAGCATTCAACTCTGGCTAGCGGATGTTACACCGTGGGAGGCATACAGTGTTCAATACACTAGTTGCTAGGCTCTCTAATAATTATATTAATGATATACAATACCGACTAGTGAACGAATGAGACACATGTATGACTCTTAGGTATCTTCACTAGTGACACGTTTCTCCTACACAGCAGGCTTCATCAGTCGATTTTCTGAACCATTTACACAAGTCATCAGTCGTATTATAATCACCTCTGTTTATGACTGCCTGGAGTCTAGCATGGGCCAGTAGGCCTCCTGCAGTGCTCCCTTTTCCTTATATTTTCATGGTGAACATCCTCGCGGCCCAGGTCCAGACAAGGCTTTCCCATGGATGACCTAATTAACCAGGCTGTTAGTGCTAGAAAACAGAAATACTCCAGCCTACCTACCTACCTACCTAGAGTCTACCTGGAGGGTATTCTGGGGATCAAAGCCCCCGCGGCCCAGTCCATGACCAGGCCTCCTGGTGGATCAAGACCTGATCAACGAGGTTGTTACTGCTGGCTGCACGTAGTCCAACGTACGAACCCAAGCCCGGTTGCTCCGGCACTGACCCTAGGCATCTGTCCAGCTCCCTCTTGAAGACAACCAGAGGTCTATTGGTAATTCCCCTTATGGAATTACCTTGACATCACTTCTTTGGAAGGTTGTAATTATCCACCCTATCATTTTCCTCGCAGTTGTGATGGTGATAATGTTGTGATCCTTGAAGGTGAGATCTTCTGACAAGATCACTCCCAGTCCTCTTACATTAGCCGCACGCCATATTGAATGATCCGAGCTTCTTATTCTATGTTCCAGCCTGCTGTGCAGGCGAAACGTTTCGTCAGCAAAGTGTTGCTCGTCACTCTTAATTGGTTGAGGTCTATGACGTCGAAGGAACAAAATATAAAAAATAATTGTTGCTAAGCTCTCTCCGATTTGACCTCACAAAGATCTACACAGAACTAAACTGTCCCACGTAAAAATTTGTTCCACAGCTTTAGTCTTTGTCCTGAAGCTCTGATTGGCTAAGCTGAGTGAGGTCTATTACGTCACAGGTAGTATTCAGTTACGTCAGCTATAAGTAACGCTTTTCTCTGTATTAGGCTGATAAAGCCACTGATGGGCGAAACGTTTCAGCAATGAAGTACCCAAGTGTTGCACAAGTGTTTCACTCATTTAGTGGTCGGTTTTCTGTTTCACTAAGTGTTGATGCCGGGTCACTAAGTGTTGATGCCGGGTCACTAAGTGTTGATGCCGGGTCACTAAGTGTTGATGCCGGGTCACTAAGTGTTGATGCCGGGTCACTAAGTGTTGATGCCGGGTCACTAAGTGTTGATGTCGGGTCACTAAGTGTTGATGCCGGGTCACTAAGTGTTGATGCCGGGTCACTAAGTGTTGATGCCGGGTCACTAAGTGTTGATGCCGGGTCACTAAGTGTTGATGCCGGGTCAGTAAGTGTTGACGCCGGGTCACTAAGTGTTGATGCCGGGTCACTAAGTGTTGATGCCGGGTCACTAAGTGTTGATGCCGGGTCACTAAGTGTTGATGCCGGGTCACTAAGTGTTGATGCCGGGTCACTAAGTGTTGATGCCGGGTCACTAAGTGTTGATGCCGGGTCACTAAGTGCTGGCGCCGGGTCACTAAGTGCTGGCGCCGGGTCACCATCTGGCGAAGACCCGGACCGGGACAGTACCGGCCAACCTACTACTACTTACTAAGTGTTGGTGATAATAATCTTACTTTGTACCAATGTACCATGGTGCTATATACCCATGGTCCGTAGTACCACCGTGTACCCATGGACCGTGGTTCTACCATGTACCCATGAACCGTGGTACCATGTACCCATGGACCGTGGTACCACCATGTACCCATGGACCGTGGTACCACCATGTAACCATGGACCGTGGTTCTACCATGTACCCATGAACCGTGGTACGGTACCATGTACCCATGAACCGTGGTACCACCATGTACCCATGGACCGTGGTTCTACCATGTATCCATGAACCGTGGTACCACCACGTACCCACACAGCTACATCACAATGAATGGTCAGAGAAGACATGAGTCAGGCTAGTGTTACCGAGGCGGGATTGTTGACATCAGAGTGAGAATACATTCGGGTGGGAACAATAACCAGGAGGGGTGGGAGGGGAAGAGGCCATGGGGGAGCTAGACCCACTGGTAGGGAAGAAGGGGAGGAGTGCACGAGCACCCAGAAAATGAGGGAGAGAGAAAGAGAGAATCGCCAAAGAGGGAGGACAAGGGTAGAGGATGGGGGAAGGAGGGAGTAACACCCTCTCCAAGGTCAAACTAGTTACTCGATGAATAGAGTACACAACTACAGCACTGTCACTACTATAGTAAGGCAGCAGCGGCACTTGTTGCTGTGCTCTACCTAAAACAAGTTTGGAGAATTATTTCCTGCTCCTGCCGCCTCCTGGCGGTGTGACCAGACTTCCCTGACAGACGGTGCAACATAATCCAATGAAAAGTAGGGGCGCCATTAATTCACTGAGAAACACAGTAAGTGTCCGGGGCGCAAGACTGTTCAACAGCCTCCCACCAGGCATAAGGGAACTTACCAATAGACCTCTGGCTGCCTTCAAGAGGGAGCTGGACAGATACCTAGAGTCAGTACCCGATCAGCTGGGCTGTGGTTCGTACGTTGGACTACACGTGGTCAACAGCAACAGCCTGGTTGATCAGGCCCTGATTCACCTGGAGGCCTAGTCAAGGACTGGGTCGCGGGAACGCTGACCTCCCACCCCGGAACAACCTCCAGGTAGACCGCTACCTGACCAGCCAGGATAGTAATCTGAGTTTTTATTGCCTGCTCCAATTATATAAAGTGTAAAAAATATCAAAATTTATGTGATGAAAGAAAAAGGAAAAAAAAGAGTAAAAAGAGAGAGTTTTGTTAAAAAAGACATACCTCGGGGTTTCTCGATTTTTCATAACCACTTTTTAAACCTCCTATAAAAGTAGGGGGCCCTTTCACAAGAGAAAAAACAATGTCCGGGGTTAATTAACAGCCCCCACGCCCTTTGGGGAAGAAAAAATCCCCCCGGGCCCCAAAAAGGGGGACAGGTACCAAATAGGCGGGTCGCCGGGTGTGGTCGGTTGACTCGGGGTCAGGAAAGCCTGGATCGGCCGATCCATCGGGGCCCATGACGGGGCCGGGGGGATCCCCCGAAAACCCCCAGGGAACCCCAGAGGTTCCGGTTTCAAAAATCTGGGGTCTACCGGGGGATTCCGGGGGTCAACGCCCCCGGCCCCTTCGACCACGTCTCCCGGGGATCAACCGATCGACGAAGTTGTTTTTTAGAAACCAAGTAAACCACCCCCCGGCTGATCCGGCACGACTTTGGTATCGGGTCAGCCCCCTCTTGAAGAAACCAGGGCCCCCGTAATCCCCTCATTGTGGTGGAGGCTGTTGAACATCGGGCCCGACACTTATTTTTTTGTTTAATTTAAAACCCTTTTGATTTTGTTTTTATTCTTAGAACTTTTTTTTTTCCCTGCTGCACCAGTGAAACCGGGAAGACTATTTTGTAATGGTACAAGGAGTTTAAAAGAGCCCCGGCCTGGGTGATAAGGCGGGATCCAGGGGAGGCCTGGTCACGTCCCGTCACGGAGCGGGACCTGAAAATTCTAGGTGACAAATGTGTCTAATTTACTAATTTTCATTATTCCTTATTGGAACAAATTCGTTCGGTATCGGCATTCAAACAGCCTTCTGGAACGAATTAAGCTCGTAACTCGAGGTACCACTGTATTTCGATGAGTGAAGTTGGTGCTATTGGTCTATTTTCGTTCCTTTGTCGAGGTTTGCTATGAGGATGAGTGTGATATCACGAGCGTAAAGCGAACTCCCTTCTCTCCCTCAGGACGCTAGTGACATGCAGTTAAAGGTTAGCATTACAGGCTAGTTAGCCCGACTGGTCAGGAACAGTCTGCAGGAACCCATCAAATTTTCTCTTGATGACATTTAGACGTCTGTTGGTACTTTCTTGTATACTTCTGATGAGTTCCAGTTCTTCTATTCCTGGAGCTCGGCCATGGGCCAGGCTCGTCTGGTGCTTGCCTGATCAACCAGGCTGTTGCTGCTGGAGCCCAGTAGCAACAGCCACAAATCCATCACAGCCTGGCTGATCTAGCACCGTGTGAAGATACTTCTCCAATTTCATCTTGAAGACTTCTACACTCGTTCCAGCAGTGTTTCTGACATCTCGCAAGATATTGAATATTCTGGGACCACGAATGTTGATACAGTGCTCCCTTACATTTACAGAGTCACAGCGTGACTTTGTAAATGCATTGTTCCAGTCACGGTATTTTGACTTTGTAAATGATTCAAGTCGGACCGAAACGTCGTCGTAAGCTCCTCTCTTCTATGTGCGGGTTTTTTGTGTATTGTTCCAGTCACGGTATTGTGCCTTTTTTTTTTTTTTGTTAATTCACGAGAGAGAACACAATATCTTTGATAAGTTTCGAGAGTATTTCTACTACCGGAGCCCGGCCTGGGGCCCACCATGAGATTTTAATCAAGGTTCCAGAACCGAAAAGTTTTCTAATAAATATGTCATTACGTCCGCTCAAGATAGCTTTATCGCCATCACATTAATGTCAGCTCGTTGAATCTTAAGACCATAAGCGCCCTAGTTGCTAGAGGGACGTGAGGGAGACGAGTTTTAGCACCATGAGCGTCCTAGTTGCTAGAGGGACGTGAGGGAGACGAGTTTTAACACCATGAGCGCCCTAGTTGCTAGAGGGACGTGAGGGAGACGAGTTTTAGCACCATGAGCGTCCTAGTTGCTAGAGGGACGTGAGGGAGACGAGTTTTAGCACCATGAGCGTCCTAGTTGCTAGAGGGACGTGAGGGAGACGAGTTTTAACACCATGAGCGTCCTAGTTGCTAGAGGGACGTGAGGGAGACGAGTTTTAGCACCATGAGCGTCCTAGTTGCTAGAGGGACGTGAGGGAGACGAGTTTTAGCACCATGAGCGTCCTAGTTGCTAGAGGGACGTGAGGGAGACGAGTTTTAACACCATGAGCGTCCTAGTTGCTAGAGGGACGTGAGGGAGACGAGTTTTAACACCATGAGCGTCCTAGTTGCTAGAGGGACGTGAGGGAGACGAGTTTTAACACCATAAGCGTCCTAGTTGCTAGAGGGACGTGAGGGAGACGAGACGTTAAATAAGAGATATATGCGCTCGCATGCAACGCTGATGACATACCAAGAGCAGTAAATATTTGAGATGAGGCCAGGCCACTGACCTCTGGGGAAAGAGGCAGAGAGAGAGAGAGAGAGAGAGAGAGAGAGAGAGAGAGAGAGAGAGAGAGAGAGAGAGAGAGAGAGAGAGAGAGAGAGAGAGAGAGAGATGAGAGATGAGACAGAGAGGAGAATGCTCTTGAACCCGCCTCCGAAACGGCCTACTAGCTAGTTCCAATCACAGGTGCGCCGACCTGTCATGATCTGACAAAGACCCCCCTCATTAGACACCTGTTTCCTGACGAACAAAACACCCTCCTTCCCCTTCCTACTATTAATTCCTAAAGTATTTAATTTACAACAGTCATTGACATTTTCCTGTTTCAGGCGAAGACCCACACACATGCCATTTAATTGCATATAATAATGTAGTTAATAAAAGGCTGGTTAACGAGGCTGATGTCTCAGTTAATTTATCATACTTGTATTTAACGATTTTTAAAACCGGTAAGTAGATGAATAAGTCAACACTTGTGCAACACTTGTCAACACTTGTGCAACACTTGTCAACACTTGTGCAACACTTGTCAACACTTGTCAACACTTGTGCAACACTTGTGCAACACTTGTGCAACACTTGTGCAACACTTGTCAACACTTGTCAACACTTGTCAACACTTGTCAACACTTGTCAACACTGGAGTCTCTTGTGAAAGATACCCAAATGTTGCATCTGTGTTTTATTCATCTTATAACTGTGATATACCTTTGATGGGTCCCGAGAGTTTTTCTACTCCCGAAGCCCGGTCATGGGCCAGGCTCGTATGGTGCAGGCCTGGTCAACCAGGCTGGCACCATTGGTGGCCCACAGCCCCAAGTATGCATCACAGCCTGGTTGATCTGGCACCTGTGAGGTGTTCGGAGGGTTCGTCTAGACTGGCAACCCCCGGCCGGAGGCTTCCCTGTTGACACTAACCGTTACTTCTGATTTACGTTGATATAAACTTTACAACCGTGAACACAGGACTTTAAAAGCATTTATTGCCGGGTGTGTCCTGTCAGTATTTTTGTTTCCATTCCCTCATTTCATTCCTATGTCTCTCATCATCCACTCACCCCTCTTTCTCATCCATCCTGCTGTCTCTCTCACTCATCCTTCCTCTTTCCAACACTTTCACTTACCTACCCTCTCCCCCCTCCCTATTTTTTCCAAATTTCTTTCCCAAGATTCACCCACCCTCCCACTCACCCACCTACCTACACCCCACCCTCCCACCTACCTACACCCCACCCCAAACACCATATCTCTTGTACTAGACTAAATACAGCCTCAAAAAATGACCTCGAACTAGCAAGG
Organism: Cherax quadricarinatus; assembly: GCF_038502225.1. Lineage (NCBI taxonomy): Eukaryota > Metazoa > Arthropoda > Malacostraca > Decapoda > Parastacidae > Cherax > Cherax quadricarinatus. Next base: position 19,252,313 of record NC_091327.1, read on the forward strand.
TGCTTCTGGTTGTGCAATAAAGATGTAGAACTTTGGGCAGGTATCAAAAAGGTACTAAGGAGAGTAATAAATGATAAAAATAATCAAGAAAACAAGGATGACCTCTTGGATAGTCTACCAAAAATATTTAAAGCATGGGATAGTGTATCAAAAAATGCAGAATGTCCATACCACAACAGATGACTCGAAACTATCTAGTCACCCACATGGTGCTAAGCCAGACCCATCCCCCAGTCATAGCACTAATACCCACAGTGCTGGTGCTGGCCCAGGCTCCCCCAGGCATAGCACTAATACCCACAGTGCTGGTGCTGGCCCAGGCTCCCCCAGTCATAGCACTAATACAAACAGTGCTGGTGCTGGCCCAGGCTCCCCCAGGCATAGCACTAATACCCACAGTGCTGGTGCTGGCCCAGGCTCCCCCAGTCATAGCACTAATACAAACAGTGCTGGTGCTGGCCCAGGCTCCCCCAGGCATAGCACTAATACCCACAGTGCTGGTGCTGGCCCAGGCTCCCCCAGGCATAGCACCAATACCCACAGTGCTGGTGCTGGCCCAGGCTCCCCCAGTCATAGCACTAATACAAACAGTGCTGGTGCTGGCCCAGGCTCCCCCAGGCATAGCACTAATACCCACAGTGCTGGTGCTGGCCCAGGCTCCCCCAGGCATAGCACCAATACCCACAGTGCTGGTGCTGGCCCAGGCTCCCCCAGTCATAGCACTAATACCCACAGTGCTGGTGCTGGCCCAGGCCCAGCCGCTGACCCAGCCCAAGCCCCCAGCCCCAGTGCTGACCCAGACCCAGCCCCCAGCCTTACTGCCAGCCCAGACTCTCCTAGGGACACTACCCAAACCACCACAAAAACAGTAAATATACAGCCATCTAAAACCGTAAATATACAACCATCATTGCACAAGACCGTGGCCCACAGTACAGATGTTGGAGAGGAGTCTCCTTCTTCCTCTACTGGGGAAAGTAGATGGAATCCAGGACGGGGTGGCCCTGGCTTGGATACTGAGGATTATAGTGCAGTCCCAGAACCTGCAGAAACTGACAACACACCTCCCAACAATTCTCAACCAAAGGTGAATTTGTGCAAATATTATGCTTGGGGCATCTGTAAGCATGGAATAACAGGGGAAAAAAATGGGACATGCAACTTTGACCATCGCAAAAAATGTAGCGACCTCCTGTCTAAAGGAGTGTGTCATTCTTCTTCCTGTACTTTCTTTCACCCAAAAATGTGCCACTCCTCGGTCCTCCAGAAGCAGTGTTACAACATCGAGTGCCCTGCATACCATCTAAAAGGGACCAGGAGGCACAGACCCCACAAGACAAACAATAGTAGCTACGACAACCCAACTCCAGGTGATTTTTTAGTGGCAGGAAACGGAAAAAGAAAATGGAAGGAAATAACAAAAATAGTCCACCACCTTGGAGCCTTGTTGGACTGGAGGCGCAGCCAGTGGCCACCCATGGCCCTCCAGAATTACAACTACTGATGCCGATAACAAAATCCCCCCAACAAACAGAATACAACCTCATTCATATTTGCTAATATACAGGGCCTTAAGCCATCCACCAACAACAAAATACCTTTTATCAGTGGACTTCTAGTGGAGTCTAATGCAATGTTTGCAGCCTTCACAGAGACTCACACAAAAGATCACTTTGACAGTGAAATATGGATAAGTAGTTACAACCTTTTTAGATGCGACAGAAAAAACAGGCAACAAGGGGGGGTTGGCCTGTATGTCAAAGAGTCCCTTATCTGCACGGAGTTGCTGAACACCACAAATGAGGTAGTTGAAGTTCTATCAATAAAGATCGAGAACCAAAACCTAGTCATTGTGGTTGTATACAAGCCACCAGATGCAACCTCACAACAGTTCAAGGAACAGCTACTGAAAATCGATTACTGTTTGGAAAACCTTCCAGCTCCATCCCCAAACATCTTACTGCTTGGTGATTTCAACCTAAGGCATACAAAATGGAAGAATGTAGCAAATAATGTTATAGCTGAAACAATCCCCGGAGGTAGCGCAGATGAAAGGTCACACACACATGAGCTACTAAGTCTCTGCGAAAAACACACCTTAAGCCAGCAGATAGTGGAGCCAACAAGACTAGAAAACACACTTGACCTTATCTTCACAAATAATGAGGACCTGATAAGAGACATAAGAATATCAAAAACAACTAATTCCAATCACAATCTAATCGAAGTCCAGACGTACATGCATAGGGGTCCTGAACAGCAGAATGCATATACCTGTGAAGGTGTCTTCACAAAATACAATTTCAACAACAAGAACATCAACTGGGACCAGGTAAACCATGTCCTAAACGAAACATGTTGGGAAGATGTCTTAAATGACATGGATCCAAACCAGTGCCTTGAAAGGATCAACTTCCTGGTAGCCGAAGCATGTTCTAGGCATATTCCCCTAAGAAAGAAGAAGAGCAGGAGTAAACTGGAGAGAAAAAGACGCTCCCTCTACAGAAGACGACGAAGAGTCACTGAGCTCCTCAGGAGTGCTAGAATATCTGATACACGAAAGGAGGTGCTGACCAGGGAAGTGGAAACTATCGAACTTAAGCTAAATGACTCTTACAGGAACCAGGAGAGGCAGGAGGAGCTTAAAGCTATTAGTGAAATTGAAAGAAATTCAAAATATTTCTTTTCATATGCCAAAAACAAGGTAAATACCACATCTAGTATCAGGCCCTTACTCAGACAGGATGGGACTTACACAGATGACAACAAGGAAATGAGTGAAATATTGAAATCCCAGTACGACTCTGTGTTTAGTGAACCACTAATCGGTCTGAGGATCGACGACCCAAATGATTTCTTCATGAATGAGCCTCAAAACTCCATAAATGTATGCCAGATTTCCGACATTACCCTAACTCCGATAGATTTCGAAAAAGCCATTAACAACATGCCTATGCACTCAGCCCCAGGCCCAAACTCATGGAACTCTGTTTTCATTAAGTACTGCAAGAAACCCCTCTTGCGTGCCCTAAGTACACTATGGAGGAGAAGCTTGGACATGGGTGAAATTCCACAGTCACTTAAAACAATGGATATAGCCCCACTCCATAAAGGTGGCAGCAAAGCATTAGCTAAGAACTATAGACCAATAGCTCTGACGTCCCACATCATAAAAATCTTTGAAAGAGTGCTAAGAAGCAGGATTGCAAATCACCTGGATTCCCAAAATCTGCACAATCCAGGGCAACATGGGTTCAAGGCAGGTCGCTCCTGCCTCTCACAACTACTGGATCACTATGACATGGCCTTGGATGCACTGGAAGAAAATCAGAATGCAGATGTAATATACACAGACTTTGCAAAAGCATTTGACAAATGCGATCATGGCGTAATAGCCCATAAAATACGTGCTAAAGGAATAACTGGGAAAGTGGGGAGATGGATCTTCAACTTCCTGACAAATCGAACACAAAGAGTAGTGGTCAACAGAGTTAAATCGGAGGCTGCCATAGTGAAGAGCTCTGTTCCACAAGGCACAGTACTCGCCCCCATCTTATTCCTTATCCTCATATCAGACATAAACAGAGATATACACCACAGCACCGTATCATCCTTTGCGGATACTAGGATCTGCATGAGGCTGTCATCTGCTGAGGACGCGGTTAACCTCCAAGAAGATATAAACAAAGTTTTCCAGTGGGCAACGGTAAACAACATGATGTTCAATGAGGACAAATTCCAACTACTCCGTTATGGAAAACTGGAGGAGATAATAACTAGAACAGAGTATACTACTGACTCCGGCCATACAACAGAGCGGAAAAATAATGTAAGGGACCTGGGAGTAGTAATGTCTGAGGATCTCACTTTCAAGGATCACAACAGTGCCCCGATCGCACGTGCAAAGAAAATGATAGAATGGATAATGAGAACTTTCAAAACGAGAGATGCCAAGCCCATGATGATCCTTTTCAAATCACTTGTTCTCTCTAGGCTGGAATACTGCTGTACATTAACATCTCCATTCAAAGCAGGTGAAATTGCAGATCTAGAGAGTGTACAGAGATCCTTTACTGCACGTATAAGTTCTGTCAAGCACCTTAACTACTGGGAACGCTTGGAAGCACTTGACTTGTACTCGTTGGAATGCAGGAGGGAGAGATATATCATAATATACACTTTGAAAATCTAGGAAGGAATGGTCCCAAATCTGCACACAGAAATCACTCCCTACGAAAGTAAAAGACTGGGCAGGCGATGCAAAATGCCCCCAATAAAAAGTAGGGGCGCCATTGGTACACTAAGGGAAAACACCATAAGTGTCCGGGGCCCAAAACTGTTCAACAGCCTCCCATCAAGCATTAGGGGAATTGCCAATAAACCCCTGGCTGCCTTCAAGAGAGAGCTGGACAGATACCTAAAGTCAGTGCCGGATCAGCCGGGCTGTGGCTCGTACGTCGGACTGCGTGCGGCCAGCAGTAACAGCCTAGTTGATCAGGCCCTGATCCATCGGGAGGCCTGGTCGTGGACCGGGCCGCGGGGGCGTTGATCCCCGGAATAACCTCCAGGTAACCCTCCCACTCACCCACCTACCTGCACCCCACCCTCCCACTCACCCACCAACCTGCACCCCACCCTCCCACTCATCCACCTACCTACACCCCACCCTCCCACTCACCCACCTACCTACACCCAACCCTCCCACTCACCCACCAACCTACACCCCTCCCTCCCACTCACCCACCTATCTACACCCCACCCTCCCACTCATCCACCTACCTACACTCCACCCTCCCACTCCCACCTACCTACACCCCACCCTCCCACTCACCCACCTACTTGCACCCCACCCTCCCACTCACCCACCAACCTGCACCCCACCCTCCCACTCACCCACCTACCTACACCCCACCCTCCCACTCACCCACCTACTTGCACCCCACCCTCCCACTCACCCACCAACCTGCACCCCACCCTCCCACTCACCCACCTACCTACACCCCACCCTCCCACTCACCCACCTACCTACATCCCGCCCTCCCACTCACCCACCTATCTACACCCCACCCTCCCACTCACCCACCTACCTACCCCCACCCTCCCACTCACCCACCTACCTACACCCCACCCTCCCACTCACCCACCTACCTACACCCCACCCTCCCACCCACCTACCTACACCCCACCCTCTTATTCACCCACCCTCCCACTCACACACCTACCTACACCCCACCCTCCCACTCACCCACCTACCTACACCCCACCCTCCCACTCACCCACTTACCTACACCCCACCCTCCCACTCGCCCACCTACCTACACCCCACCCTCCCACTCACCCACCTACCTACACCCCACCCTCCCACTCACCCACCTACCTACACCCCACCCTACCACTCACCCACCTACCTACACCCCACCCTCCCACTCACCCACCTACCTACCCCCCGCCCTCCCACCTACCTACTCCCCACCCTCGCACTCACCCACCCACCCTCCAACCAACTCTCCCACCCACGCTATCACTCACCCACCTTCCCACTTTCACTCTGCGAAGTTTCCCAATAAAGGCAGAACATGTCCGCAGACTTATGGACTTCGGGGGACGATGACGTCACGACCAGTGGCTAGTGACGTCAGGCTTCTCGCAGGATCTTCCCTGCCCCTGAACCCCGTCCCCAAACAAGCCATCCCCCCTCCCCAAAAACCCGTCCCCCCCGCCCACAAGGGGCCAGGGGACCCCACACTCACAATTTAATATTTATATTATGGCTCTTTTTTTTTAAGCTTGTCTTATTTTTTTTGTGTTATTTCTGATGTTTTTTGCTTAAAGTGATTTTTTTTAATGATACTTTCGGTCTGAGTGATTCTTTTTTTTAGCTTTGAGTGACTTTTTTATCTTTGACTTTTTTTTAGCTTTGACTTTTTTATCTTTGACTTTTTTTTAGCTTTGACTTTTTTTTAGCTTTGAGTGACTTTTTTCAGTTGAGTGACTTTTTTTAGCTTTGACTTTTTTTTAAGTTTTGTGACTTTTTTTTTTTTAGCTTTGACTTTTTATCTTTGAGTGACTTTTTTAGCTTTGACTTTTTTTTTAGCTTTGAGTGATTTTTTGTTTAGCTTTGAGTGACTTTTTTTTTAGCTTTGAGTGACTTTTTTTTAGCTTTGACTTTTTATCTTTGACTTTTTTTAGCTTTGACTTTTTTGTTAGCTTTGAGTGACTTTTTTTTTTAGCTTTAAGTGACTTTTCTTTTTAGCTTTGAGTGACTTTTTTATCTGAGTGACTTTTTTAGCTTTGAGTGACTTTTTTTAGCTTTGGGTGACTTTTTTTAGCTTTGAGTGACTTTTTTTTATCTTTGAGTGACTTTTTAACTTTGAGTGACTTTTTTTAGCTTTGAGTGATTTCTTTTTAGCTTTGGGTGACTTTTTTTTAGCTTTGAGTGACTTTCTTTTAGCTTTGAGTGACTTTCTTTTAGCTTTGAGTGACTTTTTTTTTTAGCTTTGAGTGACACTTTTTTTTAGCTTTGAGTGACTTTTTTTTAGCTTTGGGTGACACTTTTTTTAGCTTTGAGTGACTTTTTTTTTAGCTTTGAGTGACACTTTTTTAGCTTTGAGTGACTTTTTTTAGCTTTGAGTGACTTTTTTTTTAGCTTTGAGTGACTTTTTTTTAGCTTTGGGTGACTTTTTTTTAGCTCTGGCACTCACAGTTCCAGTGTCTTTAGGAGAGGAATCTTCTAACGACGTTTCGGTCTGTTTCTGAGCCAGCGTCAAGGACGAAACGTCGCCACAAATTCCTAAGTGAGGATCTTTTAATGAACTGTTTCGGCCACGGTTCTGTGAATTCTTAATTTTTAAAAGAGGTGTAATGCCGAAACGCTGATGACTAAGACACCTGAGTGTTTTCACTGAGACGTTTCGCCCAAGCATCAAGCTTTATTAATCTAGTAATAATGTTGGTAAAATTACCGACAATATGTTAGGTAAAAGGACACAAGTGAAACTAATGCGACATTTTTATTGTGGCAACGTTTCGCTCTCCAGGAAAGGCAAACGTTGCCACAACAAAAATGTTGCAATAGCTGTACGTGTGTCCTTTATTAATCTAGTAATTAGGCGTGAGGGCGAAACTTCTTATAATGGAGCCAGTGGAAGAAGTGGAGAGGTGCAGCATTTGAAGATATGATAATATGTGGGTAGGGCCAACTAGAAGGCAAGATTTGGGACTGTTTTTAGTATTTAGAAGACGCTGGTTTGCTTAAAAGTCAGTAGAAAATAGCCCACTGTCTTGCTCTTTTAACAAAATCTGAGTCATTAATTCCTTCAGAGCCTTTCAAGGTACCGTATTTACCGGCATATAAGGCGCACGAGCATATAAGACATGTAAGACAATGTTTTCAAGTACATGTAACGTAACGTTAGTAAACAACTGCTAAAGCGTAACATAAAGCCTACCCTTGACCCTGACCTTGAGCATATAAGGCGCAGGGTGAATTTCTAAGACTTTTCGTGGGAGAAAAAAGCGCGCCTTATATGCCGGGAAATACGATAAGCCAGATTCATAAAGTGGGCTAGAAATTTAGCAAATGAGTTGCAGAAGTTATTCTCTGTAGCAGTTTTTGTATGGGTTCACCTGTCACCAGTTCCGAGGCTTTAACAGCTCCTAACAGCCCAGCCTGAAGCCAGGCTTTCTTGTTGATTGCATGTTCAACAAGGCTGTTGCTGTTACAGACAAGCTGGCTTACATTAACTTGCACTATGCAAGCACCAGACGTGCCTGGCCCAGGGCCGGGCTCCGGGAGTGGAAAAACTCTCGCAACTTAGATATATCAAAAATATATCATGATAGAGCCCTGCTCTGGGCCAGGCTCATCTGCTGCTTGCCTGGCTAACCAGACTGTTGCTACTGGTATATCAATGATACAGCCATCACAAGCCACATAATGCTTTGTAGTGGCGAAACGTTACCTCAGTCATTGTCTTGACCAATACAAATGCGCCTTTTGCCCACAACTTTTTGACATCACCATATTGGTTCCCCCCATAACCATCACAGCCTTGTTGATCTGGCGCTGGGCGGACGTAGTGGTCCAATTTCCTCTTGAAAACTTTTGCATCCATGTTTCCCATCTCCAGACACACCCACTCCTCCACCCTTTTACCCCCTCCACTTCACTCCACCCATGTCACACCTTCTCCCTCCTCACGACACCCTCTCCCCTGGGCAACACATCCCACACTTCCCCTTTCCACCATGTTTGGTGTCATGTGTGTTTCGTTACATATGCAGAATCGTAAGCTGAGGATACACTGTGTCATGTATTTTTTTACGTAAATAATGTGCAAAAACAACGAATAGGGAGTGAGAGAGTGAGAGTGTGAGAGTGTGAGAGTGTGAGAGAGTGAGAGTGTGAGAGTTAATATTCCAGGATCGATTTATACCGCCATGCTAGACAGTATTTATGTGTCATGTGTGTGTGTGCGTGTGTGTGTGTGTGTGTGTGTGTGTGTGTGTGTGTGTGTGTGTGCGTGTGTGTGTGTGTGTGTGTGTGTGTTCTTACCTACTCGCCAGTCGAGTCTTAGCTCTTGGCCCTGTTTCTCAACTTGCCGCTTGCCCTATTCGCTCCTTTCTATCCTCGTGGGCCCATGCCCGCTCTTAAAGCTATGTATGGAATTTGCCTCCACCACTTAGTCTAGATGATTCCACTTCCCGATCATCCTGAGGCTGAAAAACTACTTCCTGTCATCCATCTTTGCCCTCGCATGCCTGTTTCCAACTTCTCTAACAGTCTGTCCCTCTACTTTATTAATTACTCTGAGTATTTTGTACGGTAACTTGTTATGTCTCTCCTGGTTCTTCTGTTCTCAGATGTCATTAGCGTCGGTTCCTTTAGCTTCTCCTCGTAGCTCATACCACTTAGCTCTGGAACATAGTTCCATACCATTGCACTTTCTCCAGGTTCTAAATATGCTTTATCAAATGTGGGTTCAGTGTTGGTGCACCGTACTCCAAGATGGGCCGGGCATATGTTGTATAAAGGCCCGTGAATGACTCTTTGTTGATATTCTTGAAGGCCACTCTTAGTTATGCTAGACGAGCATTGGCTGCAGAGATTTATTAGGTTGACGTGTGCCTCCAGCGATAATCTTGGCACTGAGCTCGGTTCCCAAAGTTCATACATAGTGTCTGGTTTTCTTGTCCATTCCCAGATTTTTATAACCTTGCATTTATTGGAATTGAGTTCAAGTAACCATTTATCTGACTCATCTTCCAGAGTGTCCAAATCCATTTGTAGTCTTTTCGTGTCTTCACCTGTTTTTATTCTCCTCAAGCAGCCAACAAGGATACATCTGATTCACTCCCATCTCGTATGCCATTTACATATACACAAAACAGGACCTAAAACTGATCCTTGCGGAAACCCGCTTGTAACCTTCCCCCATTCACACATCCCTCAAAATCGGTGATAAGACAAGAGAGGCATGATTATGACATACAAAAATACTCATAAGACTTCACGTAATCAGTAGGAACAGGCTGCTTGAACAATATTTCTTCCAAATTCTCTGAGTTTTTGCACGCAATGCTGGTCTTTGATTTCTGCTAGACTGTTGCTAATGATATGATCGAGTTATGTTCTTGTGGCAGTTGTGACCACGTTTTTTACTGATGTCAGTAGAATCTTTCATGAGTTCCGAGAGTTTTTTCTACTCCGGAGCCCGGCCGTGGGTCAGGTTCATCTGGTGTTTGCCTGGTCAACCAGGCTGTTGCTGTTGGTGGCCCGCAGGCCCACATATCCATCACAGCCTGGTTGATCTGGCACCTTCGTGATAAAGGAAATGTCAATTATTCAACCAACTGGTATGCTAAATAATGGATCTTCTCCAGGAGCCTTGAACCTGGGGTTCAGTCCCGGGTGAGAAATGTTGTTTCCTGGTCGACCAGGCTAGCACCAGACAAGCCTGGCCCATGGCCGGGCTCCGGGAGTAGTAAGACTTTCGAAACTCATCAAAGGTATATCAGAGGTGTATATCATAGGTCACCTGGAATCCAGTCACAGGACTGGAGATTCTATTAATAATTCTTGCTAACTGCGTGGTGGTTCAGCGTATCCAACCATCAGTCACATCACACAGGTGATGGCATCAATTACCATCCCAATACTCATTTCCCATTTTCTCTCCCCCATTCTGCTCCTTTCTATTCTTTTTTGCCCTTCCACGTTTATTCCTCATTCTTCAGTTTCCTATTTAGCCCCCCTCCTCACATCTCCTATTCCTTCATTCTCCTTCACTGTTGTTATATTTCCTACAGACACTTCAGTAATATCACTAACCATAAGTAATAAAAAAAATTAACACAAAACAAAATGTTTAGTTCTGATATAGTGCAAATATAAACAAAGCTGAATATTGCAGTGGCACAGTGCCAGGCACCGCTCATAAAGCAGTGCCAGTTTTTTAAAGGGGTAACACGATAGTGACTCCCCAACCACCCCACTCCCCTTCCACCCCTCCCCCAGGCATCCCTACTCTCCCTCTCCCCCCTTCCCTTCCCCACCTTAAACAAACAGCACTGGGTGTTGAGAGAGACATATGGAACAAGGGCAAATATAGAGATTCCATTTTATAGAATTTTCAAATGGGTCTCTGTGGAAATGAGGATAAAACATGTACCAGATATTTTATGCCTTAACATATATACTGATATACTGTAGTAATGCATTCATGTTTGTGCTTGTTAAATAAGTGATCGATAACCTAGAAAAATAGCATATATAAGTGTATATGGTGTGGTAAGAGTAGACTAGTGCTCAAGTGGATTCTAGGAAGGGTCTAGGGACCCTTCCTAGAAGAAATTTTATATAGTTCTCCGAGGCTAAGGGACTCCATATATATAGTGCAACAGAAGTGGATCCTAAACATGTGTGTGTGTGTGTTTGTGTGTATATATATATATATATATATATATATATATATATATATATATATATATATATATATATATATATATATATATATATATATATATGCCTCCAGAACTGTCCTGGGGACCCTCATCCTCAGAGAAAAGAATAAACTTGCTTCAGGGAAAACTTAAGGTTCTCCCTGAAGCTGAGAATTTTCTCCTACCACCCCCTATATATGATAAATATTTTATTTAAAGACAAAATACATTGACAAAACATTCACAAAAATACAAAAGAAAGTATAACAACATAGACAACAACTCAGAGCTACATCTCGAATACTTCGTCCAGCTCCCCGGCGGTGGGCCGCGTGCGCAGAATGCTGCAGGCATTTCCTCTCTGGATCGCAACACTGAGTCTCTGAAAGAGGAAGCTGGTCGCCCTGTGGTCCTTGGTTTCTATGACGAGCTTTTCACCCAGCTCTTTGAGGAACTTTAGAGCACACTTGCCCCATGCTCCAAGGGTCTCCGACCCTATTGGGATGAAGTTATAAAAAGGGGGAAGGTCTTCATATCTACCTACCTGGAGTCTACCTGGAGGGCATTCCGGGGATCAACGCCCCCACGGCCCGGTCCACGACCAGGCCTTCCGGTGAATCAGGGCCTGATCAACGAGGCTGTTACTGCTGACCGCACGCAATCCAACGTACGAGCCACAGCCCAGCTGATCCGGCACCATCTTTAGGTATCTGTCCAGCTCCCTCCTGAAGACAACCAGGGGTCTTCCAGTAATGCCCCTTATTGCTGGTGGGAGGCTGTTGAACAGTCTTGGGCCCCGGACACTTACTGTGTTTTCTCTTAGTGTACCAGTGACGCCCCTACTTTTCACTGGGGGTATGTTGCATCGCCTGCCAAGTCTTTTGCTTTCGTATGGAGTGATTGCTGTGTGCATATTAGGGTCTGGGTCTCCCTGCGGCTGGCAGCTCCACCCCCTTCAGCTTCGGAGTATGGCAAGTAGGTGTCTGCCAATGTGGCGGCACAGGTGTAGTCCCAGGGAATCTGCTCTCCATCCTTCCAGGGTAGCATACTGGCTCCACCAGGACGCTTTTGACTTCCGTCAGACCTCTGCACCTTGGGTTCTCGTTGAGCTGGGCAACGGGCTGTGGCGAGGCTTCTCTTTATGATGTCATTGACTTCCTCATGTCTGGCATACTTCCCTTCTGCTGTGTGACACACGAGACCATGAAGTCCGAATTGATCAGCCGTCGCCCTGCCGCAAATACACCTATGTTCGGTGAGGATGGGGGCGGCTAGGCGAAGAGCAACACCAATCCAAATGGTTTGTGGGTCGAGTTGAGTGCCCAGGGAGGAATTGGGAACAGCTAAAAGGAAATCTCCTGAGTGTTGTGCCTTCACTGCCAGGAGACGAGCTTTGTCCTTTCCTGAAGCGTTGGTGAGCATTGTGTTGGCGATTTTTTCCATGATCGGTTTGTCCCAATGGGACTGTTTGTGTTCTTTGGGAGGAGCTAGTCTTCTGGAGGAGTCTGTAAGGGTGTCCCACCGAATCGCTGCTTCAGTAAACCTGGGGTCTTGAGCTCCTACCACGTCTCTCAAGCGTTCGGGCACTATCTTCTTGACTAATGCACTGGAAGCCAAACACGAAGACAGAAAAGCAGGTAAAGCAACATGCGTTGCTTTGCGCACCCCTATTCCTCCCAGTCGCACTGGGAGGGTTGCCTGATCCCATTGCTCATCCTCTAGTGACAGGTTCAGTGCCTTCTTAAAGATTGATCTCAGGTGTGCGTCATATTCGTCGAGTGTTGGGTTGTCAAAAGAGGGTGCACACCTCAGGAAGTGAGTATTGGCATTGTAAGACACCTTGTGAGGAGATTTCGGCTTATCAGGAGGAATAGTATACTACGAGTCTGTGAGGGCTGTATGTGCATTCAAAGAGCCTATGCAATTTAAATCAGGTCCGGAATCTGCACACAAAATGAAAAAGCAGAGGAGCCATGAGTGTAATGCTTCTTCGTGAATATAACAAAGTTAATAACTCCAATCACACCAACAACAATAATAATAATAATAATAATAATAATAATAATAATAATAATAATAATAATAATAATAAAGAATCTGGTATGGTAAAGGCTGATATGTTAGCAGAGATTGAGCTCGTGGCGTGGCCTCCGTGGGAACCACACCTTCCATCCTGCCAGACTCCCACTACCTCATTTCCAACACTTCTGCCCACCTCTCAACAGCCTCCCACCAGCCATAAGAAGCATTACCAGTAGACCCCTGGTTGTCTTCAAGAGGGAGCTGGACAGATACCTAAAGTCAGTGCCGGATCAGCCGGACTGTGGTTCGTACGTCTGCTTGCGTGCGGCCAGCAGTAACAGCCTCGTTGATCAGTCCCTGATCCACCGGGAGGCCTGGTCGTGGACCGGGCCGCGGGGGCGTTGATCCCCGGAATACCCTCCAGATAGATCTCATTCCCAACACTCCTATCCACCCTAAACTCCCATTTAACCCCATTTTTTCCCCACGATGGACTGCATCTCTCCCGGATCCCTATACCCATCCCTCTCCTTCCACGCCTCAACATTGATATTTTTATTGCAATTCTTTATTGCCCCTTGTCTCTTCCTCTATCCATCCTCCTCTCCCTCCCCTCCTCTCTTTTTTCCCTCCCTTATTTCCTATGTATGTATCTCCTTATTTCTCACCTCTTCTACCTCTTCTGTCTTCCCTCCCTCCCACAATCCCTATCCTTTCCTACTTTCTCTCCTTCCAACTCTACTCCCTCTCCCTCCTTCCCTCCCTACTATCCTTCCCTTTTCTCCTCAATACTCTCCCTCCCTCATTTCTTGCCTACTCTCCCTCACCCCTTTCCTCCCTACTCTCTACTCTCCCTCCCTCCCTAGTCTCTATGATTCTATCCCTTCCTCCCACATTTCTCTCCGCCCACCCACATGGCCACACTACACAATGCCTCCTCGCCTCAACAAAGCCTCACTAACCTGCTTCTCATAAGGGCTATATCGGTCAAAAGATTCTATGAAATTTGCCTTTATGAGCATTTTCAGTTAGCACTCTGTTCCCTCTAAACCTGTCTGGAAATATAAGTCAGGTGTCTCACGAGGATTTACAGCACAATACAGTATTATACAATAGGGTAGGATACAATACAATACGCACATTATACATTGTATTGTACTCAGTTCTGGTCAGGCATCTGACGGTATTAAAAATAATCCAACCTTGCTTTCAATAGATAAATTGTAAATGGTATTCGTCTCAATCCATTCAGAGAGACTTAATACTGACAAAGAGAGGAGAGAGAGATACATGATAATATACGTGGAAAATGCTTGAGGGCCTGGTCTCAAATCTGCACAATGCCATAACAACATATTGGAGTGAGAGATATTGGAGGAACTGCAAAATAAACCCAATGAAAAGAAGGGGAGCAGTGGGTACAATGAGAGAACATTATATCACCATCCGTGACGCCAGACTAATTAACATCTTACCAGAAGGTATCAGAAACACTGCTGGGACAAGTGAAGAAGTCTGAAAGAGGAAACTAGATAAATATCACTACCAGGTGGCAGATCAATCAGGCTGTTATGGATATGTGGGCCAGCGGGGCGCTAGTAGAAACAACCTGGTTGACCAGGAAAGCACCAGAGAAATCTGCCAGAGGGCAGTGCTCCGGAAGTGGAAAAACTCTTGAAACTGATCACGTTACAGGTGTACACAGGTGTGTACAGGAAGCTTCACAAATGTCTTCAAACCTCTTTGGGACACGCGTAGCATTTGTTTTGATGGGTTTTTTTCTGTATGGGATACTGAATTATGTTAAAAATATAATTACCTCCTCTAATGAGGCAAAATCTAAACCTACGAATACTTCAGTGTAGTACTGATTGTCCGACGGTCCAGGTGACACTGCTGGTCCAGGTTACACTCACGGTCCAGGTGACACTGCTGGTCCAGGTTACACTCACGGTCCAGGTGACACTGCTGGTCCAGGTTACACTCACGGTCCAGGTCACACTGCTGGTCAAGGTTACACTGCTAGTCCAGAGTACACTCACGGTCCAGGTCACATTGCTAGTCCAGGTTACACTCACTATCCAGGTCACACTGCTGGTTCAGGGTACACCAACGGTCCAGGTCACACTGCTGGTTCAGGGTACACTCACGGTCCAGGTCACACTGCTGGTCCAGGGTACACTCACGGTCCAGGTCACACTGCTGGTTCAGGGTACACTCACGGTCCAGGTCACACTGCTGGTTCAGGGTACACTCACGGTCCAGGTCACACTGCTGGTTCAGGGTACACTCACGGTCCAGGCCACACTGCTGGTCCAGGGTACACTCACGGTCCAGGTCACACTGCTGGTTCAGGGTACAATCACGGTCCAGGTCACACTGCTGGTCCAGGGTACAATCACGGTCCAGGTCACACTGCTGGTCCAGGGTACAATCACGGTCCAGGTCACACTGCTGGTCCAGGGTACAATCACGGTCCAGGTCACACTGCTGGTCCAGGGTACACTCACGGTCCAGGTCACACTGCTGGTCCAGGGTACACTCACGGTCCAGGTCACACTGCTGGTCCAGGGTACAATCACGGTCCAGGTCACACTGCTGGTCCAGGGTACACTCACGGTCCAGGTCACACTGCTGGTCCAAATCTTAAGTCTTGTAAAGGATACACTTCCTGTTAACTTGTCAGAAAAAAACATTTTTTACGATGATTTTAAATACAAACAGATGCAGACATCATTGTATAAAATATTTTCTTTGCAGTCCAGGAAGATGCAGTCAAGCCATCCCTGTTTTACCTGATTTGTGTGTGACTGTCCCAGAACACCAACAAGCTTGAAAAACAGGATTTATCAATCTTAAATCCGTGCTAGTGTGTGTGTGTGTGTGTGTGTGTGTGTGTGTGTGTGTGTGTGTACTCACCTCACCTAGTTGAGGTTGCGGGGGTCGAGTCCGAGCTCCTGGCCCCGCCTCTTCACTGATCGCTACTAGGTCACTCTCCCTGAACCGTGAGCTTTATCATACCTCTGCTTAAAGCTATGTATGGATCCTGCCTCCACTACATCGCTTCCCAAACTATTCCACTTATTGACTACTCTGTGGCTGAAGAAATACTTCCTAACATCCCTGTGATTCATCTGTGTCTTCAACTTCCAACTTTGTCCCCTTGTTACTGTGTCCAATCTCTGGAACATCCTGTCTTTGTCCACCTTGTCAATTCCTCTCAGTATTTTGTATGTCGTTATCATGTCCCCCATATCTCTCCTGT
This sequence comes from Cherax quadricarinatus, assembly GCF_038502225.1. NCBI lineage: Eukaryota > Metazoa > Arthropoda > Malacostraca > Decapoda > Parastacidae > Cherax > Cherax quadricarinatus. The sequence continues at coordinate 19,268,541 of NC_091327.1, forward strand.
CCTCCAATGTCGTCAGGTTGATTTCCCTTAACCTCTCCTCGTAGGACATACCTCTTAGCTCTAGGACTAGTCTTGTTGCAAACCTTTGCACTTTCTCTAGTTTCTTTACGTGCTTGGCTAGGTGTGGGTTCCAAACTGGTGCCGCATACTCCAATATGGGCCTAACGTACACGGTGTACAGGGTCCTGAACGATTCCTTATTAAGATGTCGGAATGCTGTTCTGAGGTTTGTTAGGCGCCCATATGCTGCAGCAGTTATTTGGTTGATGTGCGCTTCAGGAGATGTGCCTGGTGTTATACTCACCCCAAGATCGTTTTCCTTGAGTGAGGTTTGTAGTCTCTGGCCCCCTAGACTGTACTCCGTCTGCGGTCTTCTTTGCCCTTCCCCAATCTTCATGACTTTGCACTTGGTGGGATTGAACTCCAGGAGCCAATTGCTGGACCAGGTCTGCAGCCTGTCCAGATCCCTTTGTAGTTCTGCCTGGTCTTCGATCGAGTGAATTCTTCTTATCAACTTCACGTCATCTGCAAACAGGGACACCTCAGAGTCTATTCCTTCCGTCATGTCGTTCACAAATACCAGAAACAGCACTGGTCCTAAGACTGACCCCTGTGGGACCCCGCTGGTCACAGGTGCCCACTCTGACACCTCGCCACGTACCATGACTCGCTGCTGTCTTCTTGACAAGTATTCCCAGATCCATTGTAGTGCCTTCCCTGTTATCCCTGCTTGGTCCTCCAGTTTTTGCACCAATCTCTTGTGTGGAACTGTGTCAAACGCCTTCTTGCAGTCCAAGAATATGCAATCCACCCACTCCTCTCTCTCTTGTCTTACTGCTGTCACCATGTCATAGAACTCTAGTAGGTTTGTGACACAGGATTTCCCGTCCCTGAAACCATGTTGGCTGCTGTTGATGAGATCATTCCTTTCTAGGTGTTCCACCACTCTTCTCCTGATAATCTTCTCCATGATTTTGCATACTATACATGTCAGTGACACTGGTCTGTAGTTTAATGCTTCATGTCTGTCTCCTTTTTTAAAGATTGGGACTACATTTGCTGTCTTCCATGCCTCAGGCAATCTCCCTGTTTCGATAGATGTATTGAATATTGTTGTTAGGGGTACACATAGCGCCTCTGCTCCCTCTCTCAATACCCATGGGGAGATGTTATCTGGCCCCATTGCCTTTGAGGTATCTAGCTCACTCAGAAGCCTCTTCACTTCTTCCTCGGTTGTGTGCACTGTGTCCAGCACATGGTGGTGTGCCCCACCTCTCCGTCTTTCTGGAACCCCTTCTGTCTCCTCTGTGAACACTTATTTGAATCTCTTGTTGAGTTCCTCACATACTGTGTGTGTGTGTGTGTGTGTGTGTGTGTGTGTGTGTGTGTGTGTGTGTGTGTGTGTGTGTGTGTGTGTGTGTGTGTGTGTGTGTGTGTGTTTTTACGAGCAGGTAGTAGGAAATGATGCCGCAGCTCGTATCTGGCGTCGCAACAGGATTTTCCGGATTCACTGGACTGCGGTGCCACAAACTGGTGGAAATGACAGGAGAAAGAAGACTATCCGTGCACCCCTCCTTCCCTTCCCCAGCAACAAGAGAGGCAGTCTCTTGCAGGCGCCTCTCAACACAAGACGAAGCGAAGAGGAAAAAAATGGGTTTCGAATGGAATTAATTGTGCTTAAAAATGAGGAGCAAGATTGATTGGCATAAAAGATTGAAAAAATAACAGTCCAAGAGTTATCCACAGCTGCGGGGAGGCTGCACCAACTACTTGGTAGATCAAGTCTATCAACCAGGACAGGGCCAAGGAAAGAATGAGAATCGAAAAAAAAGGTAAATCAGGAATGATGCTAAGTCCACGGGACATAAGGACAAACTAAAATTTCAGGAAAATACATGGAGTGGACGAAGAACGGCAGTCAGGGGAAAAATAAGAGGCAGCCTCAGACGCAGCTGAACCACAACGATGTTAAGAAACACTTTGTTGAGTACACGTAACAAATTATATGAAACTGCGTCAAGCGCAGTTTCAAGAAGAGGTATGGTTGTTCCTTGGAGGCCAGGAATCAGTTAAGAGACGGGGCGAAGAGATATGAATGTATTTTTAACTGGAAATGGAATGCTGGTAAGACTACATATTCCTTATGCAAGTGAATATTCTTAACCTGCTTGCCTCATAGAACTAAGTGAAACAAATGACGTGAGAGAGAGAGAGAGAGAGAGAGAGAGAGAGAGAGAGAGAGAGAGAGAGAGACAGACAGACAGACAGAGACAGACAGACAGACAGAAAGAGAGACAGAGAGACAGACAGAGAACACTGCTTCCTTATCCTTGCCACAAGATGGGATGAGCATAGAGGCGCTAGACCAGGAGATGCAGACACGTTTGTGAGACTACGAACAATCGCCTCGTGCTCCTCGGGATTAGCGTCTCTTTTTCAGGGATTTGTGTCCGTGTGTCTACTCTCCTATTTGTGGTTGCAGGGGTCGAATCTTAGTTCCTGCCCTACTTCTTAACGTTCCACTTCGTGGGCATGCTGGTGGCCCGTGGCCTCGTGGGCAAAGCTATCGCTTCACACGCTGAGTGTTCGTGGTTCCATTCCCGGCAAGGGTGGAAACACTGGACGTGTTTCCTTATACTTGTTGTCCCCGTTCACCTAGTAAGCAAGTAGGTACCTGGGTGTTAGTCGACAGGTGTGGGTCGTATCATAGGGAACAAGACTGATGACCCCAATGGAAATAAGACAGACAGTCCCTCGATGACGCACTGACTTTCTTGGGTTATCCTGGATGACTAACCCTCCGGGGTTAAAAATCCGAACGAAATCTTATCTTATCTTATCTTACTCCCTACTAGCCTCGCTGGCTAAAACAAGGGATTACATCAACCGTGGGAGGAAGAGGTTAGAAAGAAGACACTGGCTCCTTTCGATATAAACTATCGTCAGAAACATGATCATTTAATAATTTGGCTAAGGTTTAGACAGGTAGTCAAAGATTTTCTGAAAAAAAAAGAAAGGAGACAGGTTCTTCTGAAGCCTGGTGATACCTACTATACTCTAGGTACTTGTCATGCTTCAGGTTAGCGCCATGCCTCAGGTCAGCACCATGCTTCAGGTCAGCACCATGCTTCAGGTCAGCACCATGCCTCAGGTGACCACCATGCATCAGATTAGCACCATGCCTCAAGTCAGCACCATGCTGCAGGTGACCACCATGCTTCAGGTCAGCACCATGCCTCTCGTATCCGCCATGCTTGGGGATATTGGTGCCAGCCTCGTAGGCACCTTTGGCACCATTGGCAATTTCAATCTGGTAGAACCGTCACTGCTAATAAGGTGAAATGATAACATGTAAACTATATAAGGGGACGAACACTCAGAGTTAAAAAGGATACAGGTAACAGAACAAGCTCTTATTGGGGCAATGTTCCGCTTTATAGAGCTTTACTGAGCTTAATCAAGCTTTACATGCAGCGAACGATCCTCCAAATAAAGCACGTTCAGCAAAGGTGGTGTGTGTTGTTCATCTCAGTCTTTAGGACATTTCGATTCAAGATTCATCGTCATCATTCTAAGGAATACTGGTTCACCCCTGTCTACCAGCAGGTCACTCCTCACAACCTTTAGTACCAGCAGGTCACCCCTCAGAACCCTTAGTACCAGCAGGTCACCCCTCACAACCCTTAGTACCAGCAGGTCACTCCTCACAACCCTCACTACCAGCAGGTCACCCCTCACAACCCTTAGTACCAGCAGGTCACTCCTCACAACCCTCACTACCAGCAGGCCACCCCTCACAACCCTTAGTACCAGCAGGTCACCCCTGGTTACCTGGAGGTTATTCCGGGGATCAACGCCCCCGCGGCCCGGTCCATGACCAGGCCTCCCGATGGATCAGGGCCTGATCAACTAGGCTGTTACTGCTGGCCGCACGCAGTCCAACGTACGAGCCACAGCCCGGCTGATCCGGCACTGACTTTAGGTATCTGTCCAGCTCTCTCTTGAAGGCAGCCAGGGGTTTATTGGCAATTCCCCTAATGCTTGATGGGAGGCTGTTGAACAGTTTTGGGCCCCGGACACTTATGGTGTTTTCTCTTAGTGTACCAATGGCGCCCCTACTTTTTATTGGGGGCATTTTGCATCGCCTGCCCAGTCTTTTACTTTCGTAGGGAGTGATTTCTGTGTGCAGATTTGGGACCCTCACAACCCTTAGTACCAGCAGGTCGCCCCTCACGACCCTCACTACCAGCAGGTCACCCCTCACAACCCTCAGTACCAGCAGATCACCCCTCACAACCCTTAATACCAGCAGGTCGCCCCTCACGACCCTCACTACCAGCAGGTCACCCCTCACAACCCTCACTACCAGCAGGTCATCCCTCACAACCAGGTCACCCTCACAATCCTCACTACAAGCAGGTCACCTTCATTACCAGCAGGTCACTCTCACTACTAGCAGGTCACCTTCATTACCAGAGGGTCACCCTGACGAACTACAGTACCTCCATCACCGCTGAAAAAAAAAACTTGACAAGTTCTTGACACTGAATAATTTCTAGAGTTTTTGACGTTCCTATAAACACCCAACAAGGTACGGCGTAAGGTGTCAGTGGCCCTATAAACGAACAATAACAAGAAACACAACACATCCTGCGTGATGGAATGTAACAGGGAAACATAGCTAGCTTTTCTCTCCCCACTGTAACTATCACATGGAATAGGGTAGCAACACTCTGAAAAAAGTCACACAGAAGAGACTGTTGTTGTGGACAACTTCTGCGTAAGTCGCTTCACTGTGAGTGACAGGTTATCTAGTTGTCAGCGATAAATCTAAATACTCAGAGGGAGGCAGAATTAAGTGATCGTGGTAAGAGGGGATTAATGTTGCACGAGAAATGTCCATAGGGGATGGGGGTGGCTGGAGGGTAGGGGTGATGGGGTGGATGGATGTGCATGGAGGGAGGGTCGGGTAGGGGTGATGGGGTGGATGGATGTGCATGGAGGGAGGGTCGGGTAGGGAAGGAGAGTGCAACGGTGTCACCAGCACATGTCTTCCACTGTGTCGACTCAAAAAGAAGTTAAAACTTCCTTCAGTGAGAAACGGGATCTTGTGTGGGGTGATGGATGGGTGGGCGGGATGGTGGGTTGCTAAGTGGGCTGGTGGGCTAGAGAGTGGGCTGGTGGGCTAGAGAGTGGGCTGGTGGGCTAGAGAGTGGGATGGTGGACTAGAAAGCGTGCCCATACTGGCAAAACATTACCAGTGTTGTCTCCAAGATTGTCACACTAAAAATCGTGTGTGATTCGACCATAGTTAACAAACTTATCCAGACAAAAACTGGGAGTACGAAAGAAAGAATACTATATATATATATATATATATATATATATATATATATATATATATATATATATATATATATATATATATACCTATATATATATGTCGTGCCGAATAGGCAGAACTTGCGATCTTGGCTTATAAAGCAACGCTCATCTTGCTATATAGGACAAGTGAAAATTTGTGTATGCAATAATTTCGCCAAAATCATTCTGAACCTAACGAAAAAAATATATTTCACTGTGTTTGTTTAGTATTAAATTATTGTAAACAAATCTAAAATATATTTAGTTGGGTTAGGCTAAAATAATTTTTTTTGTTATAATAAGGTTAGGTAAGTTTTCTAAGTTCCTTTTGGTGCAAAATTATAAATTTTTACATCAACATTAATGAAAAAAATATATCTTTAAACGTACAAGAGAAAATTTTAGAAAGAACTTAATTTTATATGAGTTCTTGCTAATTGACCAGTTTTACATATTCGGCACGACATTATATATATATATATATATGTATATATATATATATATATATATATATATATATATATATATATATATATATATATATATATATATATATATATATATATATATATATATATATATATATATATATATATATATATATATATATATATATATATATATATATATATATATATATATATATATATATATATGTTATATATATATATATATATATATATATATATATATATATATATATATATATATATATATATATATATATATATATATATATATATATATATATATATATATGCATATTATTGTGCCCACAAACAAGTGGTATTGATCAATAACAACACTGCGACTAGCCAAGGACTCGAACCCGAACTCGAACTCAAACCACCGTATGTCCTTGGGTTGCGAGTACAACATTCAGTTTTGCTGGATGCGCTACTCTTTAGGATTATGTGGTCCCGTGGATTAAGGCGTCATGAGTTTTCACCCAACATGAGGCAGGCCAAAGCAGCATGGGTTCGAGTCCTTGGCTAGTCGCAGTGCTGCTATATATATATATATATATATATATATATATATATATATATATATATATATATATATATATATATATATATATATATATATATATATATATATATATAACAAAGAAGACGAAGGATGGCAGAAATTAAGGAAGCAGAAATAATCACACAAGCATAATCGAAACAGGCCAAGTGTCAATCGACAAGTGTCTGACAATTAGTAACTACTAGCTACTACAACTACTACACACACACACCTTGTACCATGTCCACTTCCTCCCCTTCCCTCCTCTTCTCCTTTCCCTTCCCTACTTCTCACCCTCTCACCTCCACTTACTCTCTTTTTAGCTATACACAAAATATTTTTTTTACCTCCCCTTCCTTACTCATCGTTTCTCAAGACCCAGTGACTTGTCATCCAGCCGTGCCAGCTTGCCTCCGTGCCAGCTTACCTCCGTGCCAGCTTACCTCCGTGCCAGCTTACCTCCGTGCCAGCTTACCTCCGTGCCAGCTTACCTCCGTGCCAGCTTGCCTCCGTGCCAGCTTACCTCCGTGCCAGCTTACCTCCGTGCCAGCTTACCTCCGTGCCAGCTTACCTCCGTGCCAGCTTACCTCCGTGCCAGGCTTACCTCCGTGCCAGCTTACCTCCGTGCCAGCTTACCTCCGTGCCAGCTTACCTCCGTGCCAGCTTACCTCCGTGCCAGCTTACCTCCGTGCCAGCTTACCTCCGTGCCAGCTTACCTCCGTACCAGCTTACCTCCGTGCCAGCTTACCTCCGTGCCAGCTTACCTCCGTGCCAGCTTACCTCCGTGCCAGCTTACCTCCGTGCCAGCTTACCTCCGTGCCAGCTTACCTCCGTGCCAGCTTACCTCCGTGCCAGCTTACCTCCGTGCCAGCTTACCTCCGTGCCAGCTTGCCTCCGGTCAGCTTACCTCCGTGCCAGCTTACCTCCGTGCCAGCTTAACTCCGGTCAGCTTACCTCCGTGCCAGCTTACCTCCGTGCCAGCTTACCTCCGTGCCAGCTTACCTCCGTGCCAGCTTACCTCCGTGCCAGCTTACCTCCGTGCCAGCTTACTTCCGTGCCAGCTTGCCTCCGTGCCAGCTTACCTCCGTGCCAGCTTACCTCCGGCCAGCTTACCTCCGTGCCAGCTTACCTCCGTGCCAGCTTACCTCCGTGCCAGCTTACCTCCGTGCCAGCTTGCCTCCGTGCCAGCTTGCCTCCGGTCAGCTTACCTCCGTGCCAGCTTACCTCCCGCAAGCTTACCTCCGGCCAGCTTACCTCCGGCCAGCTTACCTCCGTGCCAGCTTACCTCCGTGCCAGCTTAACTCCGGTCAGCTTACCTCCGTGCCAGCTTACCTCCGTACCAGCTTACCTCCCGCAAGCTTACCTCCGGCCAGCTTACCTCCGGCCAGCTTACCTCCGTGCCAGCTTACCTCCGGCCAGCTTACCTCCGTGCCAGCTTACCTCCGGCCAGCTTAATTCCGTGCCAGCTTACCTCCGTGCTAGCTTACCTCCGTGTCAGCTTAATTCCGTGCCAGCTTACCTCCGCGCTAGCTTACCTCCGTGCCAGCTTAATTCCGCGCCAGCTTACCTCCGCGCTAACTTCCGTGCCAGCTTATCTCCGCGTTAACTTCCGTGCCAGCTTACCTCCGTGCCGGCTTACCTTCGCGCTAGCTTACCTCCGCGCCAGCTTACCTTCGTGCCAGCTTACCCCCGTGCCAGCTTACCTGCGTGCCAGCTTACCTTCGTGCCAGCTTACCTCCGTGCCAGCTTACCTCCGTGCCAGTTGACTTCCGTGCCAGCTTACCTCCGCGCCAGCTTACCTCCGCGCCAGCTTACCTCCGTGCCAGCTTACCTCCGTCCCAGCTTACCTCCGTTCTAGCTTACCTTCGTGCCAGCTTACCTCCATGCCAGCTTACTTCAGCTTCACCTTCCCCATGATTGCTTTGTTTTACCCAGCTTAAAACTTCTCTCAGTTTCCCCTCGTTTCTCCTGTGAGAGAAATGTCGGCTCTTAATTCGTTTTCTATGGATCATACCTGATTGCCTTCCATTCGCCAGGTGCTATATATCCCCTAAGAGTTTAACGCTTTTTCATAATAATGATTATAATAATAATAATTATTATTATTATAATTATTATTATTATTATTAACTACATGTGTTTCAGTCGCTGTGAAATCAGAAAAAAAAAATCACCTTTTTCATATATGCCGAGCCACCTCTTCCTCAACAATTAACCTGTGATCGGTTTTGAGAGTTTTCCTAATCTATCCTTCCACCAAGAAACACCAGCTTGGAAAGTTTAAAGCCACTCTGAAGAGGCATTCTCTAGTTATCAAGGCAACAAACAGGAGGCGATGACCCCCTCAAGACCGACTGTTGCTGCTGGCGGCCTGCTGGCCCACATATCCACGATATCCATCTTTCAATGCAGGGTTACCTTTATCTTTGATGAGTTTTAAAAAATTTTCTACTCCCGGAGCCCGGCCATGGGCCAGGCTCGTCTGGTATTTGCCTAGCCAACCAGGTACGTTCAAATGTAGATGCTGTGAGAGCAAATTGTTTGAAAGAGGATAGATTAACCTATGGGTTTTTCCCCTGTCAACATGTGAACGTCACCACTGACAAGCTTATGGCACTTCTGTGAACGTCTGTACGTCACCAGAGACAAACTGGCGTACATCTGTGTACAGATGTCTCTGTAAGCTGAAGCTTCATAAAATAAACTGATGAAATATGAAGATACGGTGTTTATTCCCCTTCCTGTTTTTTTTCAGCAAGTAGCGACTCCTGACCCACATAAGAGTAACTGGGACGCAGATTTTACCCTCCTAGGAAGCTAATTTATCACCACCTTTATTTACCAGTTGGTTGGCGCTGCTTGGGAGCAATAAACACACATACAAACATACATACAAACACACACACACACACACACACACACACACACACACACACACACACACACATAGTATGCAAAGTCATAGAGAAGATTATCAGGAGATAATCTTCTCTGTGACTTTGCATACCTTCATATCTTTGATGCCTACGAAGGAGATGTGAATCAACCCTTGCAACCAGCGAGAGAGAGAGAGAGAGAGAGAGAGAGAGAGAGAGAGAGAGAGAGAGAGAGAGGGGGGGGGGAAATATTATATAAACGAAACATGAACAACGCAGATTAGCAAAAGTAAACATGGCTTGCAAACCAAAGGAAATTAAATCTTCACAGCACTGTTTAAAACATTTACACAGGTCCTCGAGTAAGAAGCTCCAGTGTAAAACACCTAACATACCTGTGACTGGCTACCGGGGTTCTTCCATCCCTCACAGCTCGGCCTGAAGCCTGACTTTTTGTTGATTACCTGATTAACCAGGCTGTTGCTATAAGAGGTCAAATTTGCCCATATAGCCATCACAGCCTGGCTGATCTGGCAGTTAGAGGAGGTACTGAGGCAGTTCTTCAAAAATTCACCTAGTTAAGGCAGGTGGTGGCAGCAGCACGCCAACACTCCAACGATGACATTGTAGCCTTTCTGACCAGGAACCAGAAATGTTACAAAGTTCCTTCTTAAAGGTCCTTTGGTAACTTTACACACTCTGGTAAGAAGTCTCTTCTCGGTTGCTGATCAGACAGGCTGTGGTGCCTACGTCGGTCTACCTGTTGCTAGGAATAACTGAGCAAATGACAGCGGATACTCTGAGGTATACCTCCCTCTCTATTTGCTTGCTGAGATATTCCTCACCGACGACACGGGACAGATAAAATACTTCCACGTATTTTACAATAAATTTTGAGAACTCAAGAATGGAGGGACACTGCAGCAGGCCTACTGGACCATGAAAGTTAAGACACATGTGCAACATCTGGATATCTTTATTGTAGTAGACGTTTCGCCATCCAGTGGCTTTATCAATACAGATTCTAGGACATAATAGGAAGACAGTAGAACTATATACAAAAGATGAGGTAATCAGTCCCTCGGCCTTGGAGTTAGTGTTCACTAACTGTGAACACTAACTCCAAGGCCGAGGGACTGATTACCTCATCTTTCGTATATAGTTCTACTGTCTTCCTATTATGTCCTAGAATCTGTATTGATAAAGCCACTGGATGGCGAAACGTCTACAATAAAGATATCCAGATGTTGCACATGTGTCTTAACTTTCATATTGTCGGTATTTTATACCTTTCTTGCACTACTGGACCATACAAGGCAGGTCCTTCTCAAAACCAATCAGTCCCACTCACTTATCTGTCCAACATTTTACCAATCTACTCAAAAAAATATATTAAAAAATCAATGGCAGAGTCAGCGAGCCGACAAATGGATGAAAAACAAAACAAAAAAAAAGTTTTTTATTATAGCAACGTTTCGCTCTTTATAAAGCTTCTTAAGCTAAGAGTTTTTACAATGAAGCCTTACACGGTATCTTTCTCCATTTTCATTTATAAAAACAAAGGAGTGGGACCCAGATCTGGAGCTTCAGACACCACAAGCTTAGGTAAATAGAGTTTGACACCAACGCACTCTAAGAAAAACGGAAAATGACAAGGAAGAGACGAACTTAAAAGGATACTAAGAGGATTCCCAGTACTGACAAGAAGTGACCAAGTGACCTAACCAGGTGTGACCCGACCGTGGGGTTAGGAGTAACCTGAGTAAAGAGTGACCTGACCAGAGTCAGCACAACGGAAGGTGAATCCAGCTAGGTGAGTACACACACACACACACACAAATACACAAACACACACACACACACACACACACACACACACACACACACACACACACACACACACACACACACAGTCATAGAGTCATAGCGTTGTCAGGCAGTGGAATAGCCTAGAAAGTGACGTAGTGGAGGCGGGAACCATACATAGTTTTAAGACGAGGTTTGATAAAGCTCATGGAGCAGGGAGAGAGAGGACCTAGTAGCAACCAGTGAAGAGGCGGGGCCAGGAGCTCGGACTCGACCCCTGCAACCACAAATAGGTGAGTACACACACACACACACACACACACACACACACACACACACACACACACACACACACACACACACACACACACACACACACACACTACGTATCCTGTGAAGTCTGGAAGCGGATGGTTACTAGAGTTTACGTCGGACGGACAAAAGGATGGACGCACCGATGGAGTGACGGACGGAAAGGGACGTGGAATGCACCAAAGCCACTTACGAACCCAGTGGTTCGAGAGGCAGAACAACCCAGACAAACATACGCGACGACCAGTGAACATTCAGGGGAAAACAAATTGTGCCTGTGACATACCTGTGAACTGTTTTGAGGGCTCTTTTACCCCCACCCTCACAGCTCGGCCTGGGACCAGTCTTCCTTGTTAACTTGTTTCGTCAACCAGGCTGCTGCTGCCAGCATGAATGTCTTAAGATATTCTAGTCATTTCAGTATTTTCAGACGTCACATCAACCAGAAATGCCTGACTGACACCCATATTTTTCTGACCCACATCTTTAAACATTTATATTTTCTGGCAAAAACTTTTGCCACTTATTTTCTGACATCCACATGTCTATGCCCATTTTATTTAGGCATACACAAAATTTTTTAAAGCCAGAATTCTCTTGCAAAATCTTCCATGGCAACAGAATGAGGGGAAGGGTCCGCCAACCCCTCAGGTCTCTTACCAAGTCCAATCCTTCCCTCAAAGGCCAGAGTGTCACTCCTGGTGGTGTCACTGGGGCCACGGAACCTGAGGGGAGGCTGGAAGCTTGCATAACATCCGGAGAAGCAACGGGGGAGAGAAATCGGAAGATAAAAGAGACAGCGATATATGGAAGATGGAAGGAGAGAAAGAGTGATAAATGTACAAACACTGAACTGTTATGTTTTGAGAGAGAGAGAGAGAGAGAGAGAGAGAACATTATCAAACTCAGAATATGAGGAAACATATAATCAACCTAGGAGTAATTTGCACGTCTCATAAATACCGTTTAAGAGCGTCTTTAATCCCGAACACAAGGAACTCTCTCGCCCCGAGTACCAAGAACCTCCCTGGAACTCATCATACAAAGAGGGCCTCGAAACGATCGTATTCCTTCTTCCTGGCAATTAAGGGGTTAACTGTTATGTCAGGCTGTTGCTGACAGAGATAGGTGCTACCTGGGATCTACCTGGAGGGTGTTCCAGGGGTCAGCACCCCCGGGGCCCAGTCCTTGATCAGGCCTCCCGGTAGATCAGGGCCTAATCAACCAGGCTGTCACTGCTGGCCTCACGTAGTCTAACGTACGAATCATAGTCCGGCTGATCGGGTACTGACTTTAATTATCTGTCCAGCTCCCTCTTGAAGGCAGCCAGGGGTCTATTGGTAATCCCCTGTATGCCTGGTGGAGGCTTTTATAATGGCATTTTTTCATTTATAAATGATATTTGGAATTCTGGAACAAGTGTAGAAGTCTCTAAGAGGAGACTGAACAAGCATCTTCACCAGGGGACAGATTAAGCGGACTGTGATGGACATGTGGGGCTGCGGGCCACCTGCAGCAACAGCCTGATTGGCCAGGCAAGCACCGGACGAACCTGGCCCATGGCCGGGCTGCGGGAGTAGAAAAACTCTCGAAACTCATGAAAGGTTTATCAAAGGTGTTAAATTACTTGTTACATGTTGTAGATCGTTGGGTCATCGCCTCAGCAGTTCGGTTCCAGTGAAAACCGAATGTTGTCTCCAAGAACATATAATCCCTGGTACAAACGCCATAATCCCGGGTACAAACGCCATAACCCCGGGTACTAACGTCGTAATCCCGGGTGCTAACGCCATAACCTTGGGTACAAACGTTATAATTCCGGGTACAGACATCATAAACCCTTGTACAAACGTCATCTTGCGTAAATTAGAAGACTATACGGGGGTCAACGCCCCCTCGGGATAAACTATAAGACTGCAGCTTAGAACACTCCACAAGAGGTAGTCAACGTGAATACAAGTGTGCCACTATTCTTATGTGGCCCAGTGGGCCGCCAACACCAACTACCTGGTTTAACAGGCAATCAATAAGCCTCGCTGCCAGGGGCAGAAACCCCGTCAACACAGGTAACAGGCTATTAAGACAGATAAACTCTCTGTAAAGCAACAAATAGTTTAACAAATCAAACTACAAGTGACGCTTGACCTTAAAGTCATCAAACAACCATCACCTGGTAGAGATTATGAGAGTGAGAGTGCTGTCAGCAAGTATGAGAGTGGGTGAGAGTGCTGTCAGCATGAGAGTGGGTGAGAGAGTGCTGTCAGAGAGTACGAAAAAATCCCCAAGAGAAAGTTTTCGTGGGGACGTTCCACTAGGAGACTTGATCAAGCTCTGTACAGAACCTTGATCAAGCTCTGTACAGAACCTTAATCAAGCTCTGTACAGAACCTTGATCAAGCTCTGTACAGAACCTTGATAAAGCTCTGTACAGAACCTTGATAAATCTCTGTACAGAACCTTGATAAAGCTCTGCACAGAACCTTGATAAAGCTCTGCACAGAACCTTGGTAAAGCTCTGCAAAGAGCCAAAATACACCCAACAAAAGCTTCTTTTGCAACCTATCTCCATTCTCAAAAAATATCTGTATCGAACGCATCAAAGTTGAGTTATAACCTAACAGTCCTGACTGAAGACCAGACCAACACAGATACCAGACCAGGATAGACTAATACAATTCATTATAATTATATTCAAAACTAACCCACAAAATCTGAAAAGGAAAATTTCGACGACGTTTCGCTCGGTCCTGGATTATATGAAATCTCTAAGCTGACGTCAACCAGGTCTTCCAGTGAGCGGAACACAACAGTTTGATGATGTTTAAAGACGATTAATTTCAGCCTAACGACTACCAAAAATTTGAAGAAATGTACGTTAGAGCAAAATAATAAAAAAAAAAATTAGCATCACTTTATAGAGGAGAAAAAAGTAAGGGATCTGAAGTACGGAGAACCTTCTCTGCAGGGAAATTTTGAAGTCCCTATAATGCAGGCGAGAAAGATACATTATAATTTAAGCCTAGAAAATCCTAGAGGGACTGAACTTAAATCTACACAGGGAAATAAATTCTTATGAGAGAAGTACATACCGAAGATGGTGCAAAATAAGAATAAAATAAGTAAAGCAGGAAGAAGATAAGTAAAGCAGGAAGCAAATAAATAAAGTTTGGTATAGGCAGGACAGGTGCTTTAATAGATGGAGACTGTGAGGTATAAGACACATGATCAATGAAGATATATACTGAAGGAAACGTAGCATTGAGAAAGCCACTTGTATACCTTTGATGAGTTTCGAGAGTCTACTCCCGGAGCCCGGCCACGGGCCAGGCTCGTCAATGGTAGAAAGTCTTCAATAAATGTAAGAACGTTTCTTACAATAAATATTTTGATAGTGTATATGTGACTTATTCTTACAAAGTACAGAGACAAACAACTAAACAGATCTTATCTGCTTCCCAAGTCGCGGGGGCGACGCTCCCTGGACTCGACACCAGAGAGACGCCAGATAGGTAAACAACAGTCTAAAAAAACCCTTCAAAAACAAAATTATTGCCAAGATTGCAAGCAAAAACAGCAAGTGAGAAAATATATAACTAAAATCGTGAACAAATATATTTTATATACCCTTACACAAAATATTTTCCCCGGTAAATAACTAATTTTAAAATTAATTGACAAAAAGAGGTGATATTACAGCTGAAAAATATTTGTTCCTGTCGGATAATTTTTTTTTAATTATTAATACATACACGAGAGACTGTGGTACATCACTGGTATACTTTAGTGCCTAATTAGTGCCAAGCATCAGTATGTCTGCTGTGCCAAGCATCAAGGCGCTTATCCGTCTGCTTATTAATGAAAGGTACCAGTTAGTCTGTCTGCAGTAACAGGTATTAAAGCATTTGTCTATTGGTGTGAGACATCTAAGTGTCTATCTACTGTTGTTAGGTATCAAAGTGTCTGTCTATTAGAGCCACGAATTAGGCTGTCTTGACAATTTAGTGGATCCACACAATCCTCTGGCTGTTTTCCAGAGGGAACTTGGTAAGTTCTTCATATCAGTTCCTGGTTCGTACGTTGGGCTGCGTACGACCAGTAGTAACAGCCAAGTTGTTCAGGCTTTGAACTAACAGGAGGCCTGGTCTGGGAAAGGTTCGCAGAGGCGTTAAACCCCCGAAAACAGCCTTCAAGTATCCAGGGAGGTACTAACATCCGTTCATGAGTCGACAGCAACCACCTAGGAAGGCACAAACGTCCATTCATGAGTGTGTATATAACTAGCAGGTTGGTGGATTATTGTGTGTTCTTTCGTTCGTCAGAAAACTGTCACTTGACATGGGGTCTTAATCACACGACTCATTAACTGCTTAAGAATTCCCTGGCCTACGGGAGCAAAAATTTACATCCCATTAAAAAAAATCGCTACATAATAACATCCATCCAAGCTGATGTTAACGTTTTGAGGTAGCCAGGCTGTTTTGAGATTCATCTCTCAAAACCTGCCTTTGTGGTCACAGCGGGGGCCCATGCTAGCATTCCTATGGTGTAGAGAAATGTACCTGGTGGGATGAATTTTCTTAGGCCAGCATGGATTAGTCGTAAAACTAGCACTAACCTGCTAGTTTTATGACTCACTTGCCGTGGGTTCGAGTCCCACCCGTTCTGTAGTTCCTGGTCTTTTCTCTCACATGCATATGAACATAAGAAAGAAGGAACACTGCAGCAGGCTTACTGGCCCATGCGAGGCAGGTCCAAGTCTCCCACCGGCTGATGAATTTCTTAAGAGTTTATATTCCTCGAAATGTTTCCCTTCCATTTCCTAGAAGGAAAGGGAGTCAGTAGTCCTTTTCCAGTAGCTATGTATCGGAGAAAACAACTGAAATGCCGGGACCAAGAGCCTACTCGTCCACTTATCCACCTTTGATAGTTTCCAGAGTTTTTCTACTCCCAGAGCCCGGTTTGTCTGGCGCTTGCCTGGTCAACCAAGCTGTTGCTACTGGTGGCCCGCTGATCTATATGCAATTACAGATGAAACCCGAATGTCGCAGTAGTGAGACAAAGACAACGAGACTGAGAGAAATTGTTTTGTTGACTTGTCTGAAGTAACGCAGGAAAATAAACAAGAGGAAAATAATGAAATCACAAACCATAAAGACAACAGTCAAAAGCAAGACAACAATCAACACCATAAGAATAAACAACACAAGATGAGCAACACAAGATAAGCAACACAAGAACAACGTTGACTCTCAGCTGGTTTGGACGGAAGCAAGAAAACACCTCACAAAGATAGATGATAAAAATAACAAATAACAATAGAAAAGGACAAGACAAAAGAGAAATGAAAGGAACAGAATGATTGAGGCAACGCAAGAGATGAAACCTTACAGAAACAGTGAACACACACACACACACACACACATATATATATATATATATATATATATATATATATATATATATATATATATATATATATATATATATATATATATATATATATATATATATATATATATATATATATATATATATATATATATATATATATACTTGAAATATAGGGGGTGGTAGGAGAAAATTCTCAAACAGCTTCAGGGAGAACCTTGAGTTTTTCCCTAAAGCAAGTTTATTCTTTTCTCTGAGGATGAGGGTCCCCAGAACAGTTCTAGAGGTGGTACCTCCCTATATATATATATATATATATATATATATATATATATATATATATATATATATATATATATATATATTATATATATATATATATATATATATATTATATATATATATATATATATAATTATATATATATACATATATATATATATATATATATATATATATATATGGTAGTAGGTTGGTAGACAGCAACCACCCAGGGAAGTACTACCGTCCTGCCAGATGACTGTGAAACAAAAACCTGTAACTGTTTTGCATGATGGTAGGATTGCTGGTTTCTTTTTCTGTCTCATAAACACGCTAAGATAACAGGGATATCTTGCTACTCCTACTTACACTTTGGTCACACTTCACAGACACGCACATGCATATATATATATACATACATCTAGGTTTTTCTCCTTTTTCTAAATAGCTCTTGTTCTTTTTTATTTCTTCTATTGTCCATGGGGAAGTGGAAAAGAATCTTTCCTCCGTAAGCCATGCGTGTCGTATGAGGCGACTAAAATGCCGGGAGCAATGGGCTAGTAACCCCTTCTCCTGTATACAATTACTAAAAAAGAGAAGAAGAAAAACTTTATAAAACTGGGTTGCTTAAATGTGCGTGGATGTAGTGCGGATGACAAGAAACAGATGATTGCTGATGTTATGAATGAAAAGAAGTTGGATGTCCTGGCCCTAAGCGAAACAAAGCTGAAGGGGGTAGGAGAGTTTCAGTGGGGGGATTATTATTATTATAATCAAGGGGGAAGCGCTAAACCCGGAGGATTATACAGCGCCTGGGGGGGGGGATATGTGGAAGGCATTCAGGCTTAATTCGGGGAACTGGAGCACAGATCCAATTCCCTAAATCAAGAGCCCCTCACCAACATCAAGGAACCTTCCTTGAGGGGTTCAGTGGGGGGAAATAAATGGGATTAAATCTGGAGTATCTGAGAGAGTTAGAGCAAAGGAAGGGGTAGCAGTAATGTTAAATGATCAGTTATGGAAGGAGAAAAGAGAATATGAATGTGTAAATTCAAGAATTATGTGGATTAAAGTAAAGGTTGGATGCGAGAAGTGGGTCATAATAAGTGTGTATGCACCTGGAGAAGAGAGGAATGCAGAGGAGAGAGAGAGATTTTGGGAGATGTTAAGTGAATGTATAGGAGCCTTTGAACCAAGTGAGAGAGTAATTGTGGTAGGGGACTTGAATGCTAAAGTAGGAGAAACTTTTAGAGAGGGTGTGGTAGGTAAGTTTGGGGTGCCAGGTGTAAATGATAATGGGAGCCCTTTGATTGAACTTTGTATAGAAAGGGGTTTAGTTATAGGTAATACATATTTTAAGAAAAAGAGGATAAATAAGTATACACGATATGATGTAGGGCGAAATGACAGTAGTTTGTTGGATTATGTATTGGTAGATAAAAGACTGTTGAGTAGACTTCAGGATGTACATGTTTATAGAGGGGCCACAGATATATCAGATCACTTTCTAGTTGTAGCTACACTGAGAGTAAAAGGTAGATGGGATACAAGGAGAATAGAAGCATCAGGGAAGAGAGAGGTGAAGGTTTATAAACTAAAAGAGGAGGCAGTTAGGGTAAGATATAAACAGCTATTGGAGGATAGATGGGCTAATGAGAGCATAGGCAATGGGGTCGAAGAGGTATGGGGTAGGTTTAAAAATGTAGTGTTAGAGTGTTCAGCAGAAGTTTGTGGTTACAGGAAAGTGGGTGCAGGAGGGAAGAGGAGCGATTGGTGGAATGATGATGTAAAGAGAGTAGTAAGGGAGAAAAAGTTAGCATATGAGAAGTTTTTACAAAGTAGAAGTGATGCAAGGAGGGAAGAGTATATGGAGAAAAAGAGAGAAGTTAAGAGAGTGGTGAAGCAATGTAAAAAGAGAGCAAATGAGAGAGTGGGTGAGATGTTATCAACAAATTTTGTTGAAAATAAGAAAAAGTTTTGGAGTGAGATTAACAAGTTAAGAAAGCCTAGAGAACAAATGGATTTGTCAGTTAAAAATAGGAGAGGAGAGTTATTAAATGGAGAGTTAGAGGTATTGGGAAGATGCAAGGAATATTTTGAGGAATTGTTAAATGTTGATGAAGATAGGGAAGCTGTGATTTCGTGTATAGGGCAAGGAGGAATAACATCTTGTAGGAGTGAGGAAGAGCCAGTTGTGAGTGTGGGGGAAGTTCGTGAGGCAGTAGGTAAAATGAAAGGGGGTAAGGCAGCCGGGATTGATGGGATAAAGATAGAAATGTTAAAAGCAGGTGGGGATATAGTTTTGGAGTGGTTGGTGCAATTATTTAATAAATGTATGGAAGAGGGTAAGGTACCTAGGGATTGGCAGAGAGCATGCATAGTTCCTTTGTATAAAGGCAAAGGGGATAAAAGAGAGTGCAAAAATTATAGGGGGATAAGTCTGTTGAGTGTACCTGGTAAAGTGTATGGTAGAGTTATAATTGAAAGAATTAAGAGTAAGACGGAGAATAGGATAGCAGATGAACAAGGAGGCTTTAGGAAAGGTAGGGGGTGTGTGGACCAGGTGTTTACAGTGAAACATATAAGTGAACAGTATTTAGATAAGGCTAAAGAGGTCTTTGTGGCATTTATGGATTTGGAAAAGGCGTATGACAGGGTGGATAGGGGGGCAATGTGGCAGATGTTGCAAGTGTATGGTGTAGGAGGTAGGTTACTGAAAGCAGTGAAGAGTTTTTACGAGGATAGTGAGGCTCAAGTTAGAGTATGTAGGAAAGAGGGAAATTTTTTCCCAGTAAAAGTAGGCCTTAGACAAGGATGTGTGATGTCACCGTGGTTGTTTAATATATTTATAGATGGGGTTGTAAGAGAAGTAAATGCGGGGGTCTTGGCAAGAGGCGTGGAGTTAAAAGATAAAGAATCACACACAAAGTGGGAGTTGTCACAGCTGCTCTTTGCTGATGACACTGTGCTCTTGGGAGATTCTGAAGAGAAGTTGCAGAGATTGGTGGATGAATTTGGTAGGGTGTGCAAAAGAAGAAAATTAAAGGTGAATACAGGAAAGAGTAAGGTTATGAGGATAACAAAAAGATTAGGTGATGAAAGATTGAATATCAGATTGGAGGGAGAGAGTATGGAGGAGGTGAACGTATTCAGATATTTGGGAGTGGACGTGTCAGCGGATGGGTCTATGAAAGATGAGGTGAATCATAGAATTGATGAGGGAAAAAGAGTGAGTGGTGCACTTAGGAGTCTGTGGAGACAAAGAACTTTGTCCTTGGAGGCAAAGAGGGGAATGTATGAGAGTATAGTTTTACCAACGCTCTTATAAGGGTGTGAAGCGTGGGTGATGAATGTTGCAGCGAGGAGAAGGCTGGAGGCAGTGGAGATGTCATGTCTGAGGGCAATGTGTGGTGTGAATATAATGCAGAGAATTCGTAGTTTGGAAGTTAGGAGGAGGTGCGGGATTACCAAAACTGTTGTCCAGAGGGCTGAGGAAGGGTTGTTGAGGTGGTTCGGACATGTAGAGAGAATGGAGCGAAACAGAATGACTTCAAGAGTGTATCAGTCTGTAGTGGAAGGAAGGCGGGGTAGGGGTCGGCCTAGGAAGGGTTGGAGGGAGGGGGTAAAGGAGGTTTTGTGTGCGAGGGGCTTGGACTTCCAGCAGGCATGCGTGAGCGTGTTTGATAGGAGTGAATGGAGACAAATGGTTTTTTAATACTTGACGTGCTGTTGGAGTGTGAGCAAAGTAACATTTATGAAGGGATTCAGGGAAACCGGCAGGCCGGACTTGAGTCCTGGAGATGGGAAGTACAGTGCCTGCACTCTGAAGGAGGGGTGTTAATGTTGCAGTTTAAAAACTGTAGTGTAAAGCACCCTTCTGGCAAGACAGTGATGGAGTGAATGATGGTGAAAGTTTTTCTTTTTCGGGCCACCCTGCCTTGGTGGGAATCGGCCGGTGTGATAATAAAAAAAAAAAATATATATATATATATGAAAGGTATCCACTCTCGTAGCCTTGATCACACTGAACCAGAGGCCTGGCCCGCGGTCCGGTCCATGACCAGGCCTCGCGGTGGATCAGGGCCTGATCAACCAGGCTGTTACTGCTAGCCGCACGCAAACCGACGTACGAACCACAGCCCTCATACCATTAATGTAATGCAACACACTATTCTAACACAGTTATTGAAGAGTTGTATAAATGGAAAACAGGAATAAATAAAGGGGATGTAAATAGCGTGCTGAAAATTTCCAGCCAAGACAGGACTCGCAGCAATGGTTTCAAGTTGGAAAAATTCAGATTCAGGAAGGATATAGGAAAGTACTGGTTTGGTAATAGAGTCGTGGATTATTGGAACAAACTCCCGAGTACAGTTATTCAGGCTAAAACGTTGTGTAGTTTTAAAAATAGGTTAGATAAATACATAAATTCGTTAGAAAACATTCAACGTAGGATGACTAAATTAATACATAGCATTAGAAATCTTCCTTTTGAAGAAAGATTGAAGACTCTTAAGTTACATTCACTTGTTAGACGAAGAATGAGGGGAGACCTGATCGAAGTGTATAAGTGGAAGATAGGTATTAATAAAGGGGATATTAATAAGGTCTTGAGGATGTCTCTCCAAGAGAGAACCAGCAGTAATGGATTTAAATTAGATAAGTTTAGATTTAGAAAGGACATAGGAAAGTATTGGTTTGGAAATAGGGTAGTTGATGAGTGGAACAGTCTACCTAGTTGGGTAATTGAGGTTGGGACTTTGGGTAGTTTCAAATTTAGGTTGGATAAGTACATGAGTGGGAGGGGTTGGATTTGAGTGGGACTTTCACATCAGAGCTTATTTCTTGGGTGCTATTGGGTTGGGCAAATGTTTTGTTAGTGGGATGAATTGTAAAGGACCTGCCTAGTATGGGCCAACAGGCCTCCTGCAGTGTTCCTCCTTTCTTATGTTATGTTCTTATGAGTGTGGGTGGGTGTTAGTTGGACCTGACTAGCTTGTGCTGCTGGGTCTGGTGCCGTGCTCCTTCCTTGAGTGGAGGTGACCAGACTGGGTGGGTCATTGGGCTATTCCGGGGGGAGGGAAAACATGGACCTGCTCCGCATGGGTCAGTAGGCCTGTTGCAGTGTTCCTTCTTTCTTATGTTCTTATGTTCTATGTTGACACACCTGGTGACTCCCCGACCATGCTTACCTTACACATATTAATTACTTACCTTTACCTCTGATTTACCTTTGATGAGTTCCGAGAGCTTTTCCACTCATAGACCATATACCTTCGATATACCTTTGAAGAGTTTCAAGAGTTTCACACAGCTCTCGGAGCCCGGTCATGGGCCAGGCTCGTCTGGTGCTTGCCCGGTCAATCAGACTATAGATTTTTATATTTTCAGGAGGGTGTATGCTTGTCATATAGTTACCTAGGATAGACTATTGAGTATAGGCATATATCACAGAGGGAGAAGAAGAGGAAAGAGAAAGGAGAGAATAAAAGAATCGGAAGTGTTAGAGAGGTGGGGAAAAGAACGGGGGAAATGTAAGAGAAAAAGTGGAAACAAAATAGAGGAGACACAAGGGAAAGAGGAAGAGGAAGAAAGGAAGGAGTGGAGAGGATGAAGAACGGATACTAGAGAAAGAGGTGAAGGAAGAAAGGGGAAGGAAGGGAAAGAAAAAGCATTTTCCCGTGTGCTCTGGCCACCGCCCCTCAGAGTAAACCTTGTATGTTTGTCTACCTGATTGTTCATCCGGAGGTAAAGATCACTCCCCAGCCAAGGTCACCCTCCAGCCACGGTCACCCTCCAGCCACGGTCACCCTCCAGCCACGGTCACCCTCCAGCCACGGTCACCCTCCAGCCACGGTCACCCTCCAGCCAAGGTCACCCTCCAGCCACGGTCACCCTCCAGCCACGGTCACCCTCCAGCCAAGGTCACCCTCCAGCCACGGTCACCCTCCAGCCACGGTCACCCTCCAGCCACGGTCACCCTCCAGCCAAGGTCACCCTCCAGCCACGGTCACCCTCCAGCCACGGTCACCCTCCAGCCACGGTCACCCTCCAGCCACGGTCACCCTCCAGCCAAGGTCACCCTCCAGCCACGGTCACCCTCCAGCCACGGTCACCCTCCAGCCAAGGTCACCCTCCAGCCACGGTCACCCTCCAGCCACGGTCACCCTCCAGCCAAGGTCAAGTAAGAGCATTTCCCTACATCCCCTCCTCCCATCACCTGACCTTTACTTCCTCCAGGCTATTAATACACAAATGAAATCGAAGGTCTTCCCAGAGCGCTAATTACCAAGTTAGAGGATCGTCCTAACTCTGTAACTGGATCAAATCTCCTGAAGTTAGTCTCTGTAATGTCGAGTTAAGGAAGGAAAAGGGAAGAAAGGGAGAAGGAAGGTATAGGAGAGAAGACGGGATAGGGAAAGGAATGGTAAAGGAGAAAATGAAAGCTACAAGGGAAAGGGAAAAGAAGAAAGGGGGTGAAAGAAAAGAAAGGGGGAACGTATATTTTTACAAAGTTGCAAAGAACCTTGAAGGACCTTGAAACCTCACTCATCTGGAACTAAGTTCCTGTTTTTTTTTACTAGTAAACATAAATCTAGAGAACTAGGTCTCTGAGAACCTTGCTTAAGCTAGAGAACTCGCTGAGAGCCTCCCTAAGGCTAGAGAACTCCCTCTCAGAGAACCCAGCTAAAATATACAGTGCAAGATTAAGTAAGTATTTATATATACATTTGAAAAGATTAAATATATATATATATATATATATATATATATATATATATATATATATATATTTTAAAAATATTAACTATTTACATATACATTTAAAAGAGAATTTTTGAAACTTCTCTATAACGCCATTCAGATTCCTGAAAACTTGCCCAGATCTCACAACACCGCTCTATATTCTCGAGTTTTCTTACTCTGGGTTAGTGCTCCACCAAGGACAAAGTTATCCATTTATAGCGCCAAGCATTTACGTCGCAACTCATTCACAGCTTCAGGTGTCGCTAACAGTCAGGGAGACAGGGAACTGTGTCTCAACGTAACTTAGACAGAGCCAGGGAGATAGGAAAGCCTATCTCCCTATCCAGAACCAGGGAGGTAAGAAGTGTGCCTCCCTGTTGCTGATACAGGGCTAAGGTGTTTGTTATGCCAGGAAGCAGAGAAAGGGGAGAAGGAAAATAAGGAAGGAGAAATAGCATAAATATAAGCATACACCTATAATTGTATTACTAGATTATATCCAGAACGTAAGAAAGGAGGAACACTGCAGGAGGCTTACTGGCCCATACTAGGTATATACTATATACCTCTCTTGTCCCGTCCCTGTCTGCTGGCCTATGTGTACTCCCTCCTTCTCTCCTTTTTGTTAGTGTGACTTTGTAAATGGTCCAAGTCGGACCGAAACGTCGTCGTAAGCTCCTCTCTCCTATGTGCGGGTTATTTGTGTATATACCGTATATATATACCTCTAAAATTACTACTCCTGCATATAACATTAAACACGGTTAATTAGCTATATGTACAAATCGATAGGGGAGATAGAATTACGACATAACAGATAGTCAGAGACAACTAGTAGGACGAATGAAATAAGAGTAACACGACTAAAAGTACACAAGACATAAACTAAAAAAAAATATGAATTACAGTGAGGTTGTAGTTTCAGGGTAGAAGGGAAGTCGAATGAATTGGATGAGGCACTGACAGAAGAGAACTCCTTACACAGTTTAACAAGTAGGTATGAGAAAGCTTAGATGCCGTGAAACCACTAGTGTTTGTCGGTAAATCACACGAGGCAAAGCAATGGGCTATTAGAACACCACAACATTCCGGCCTAGAGAGGAAAAAATGACTGGAAGGGTGTCATTATTGACTTGGCATTTCTTACTTCCAAGGATCTAGTTTTCCAGTCAGTCATTTTTCCTTTCACTGTGATGACGGCACTTATGTGATCCTTGAAAGTGGGATCTTCTGACATTATCACGCATAAATCTCTCCCATTAACTTTTTGCTCTGTTGAGGAATTCTAGTATGCTTTGTACTCCATTCCACTTTATATTTCCACAGATTTTCCATAGCGGAGTAACAGAGATTTATCCTCAACATCATATTATTGTCTGCGGCACACTGGAAGGAAGTCTTGGATTATATCATCTGTGTAATCAATGAATACCAATGAAATTCTAGAATTTTCAAAGAATAATACATTGCTATGATATATTTATCTGTCTATACAGGATATGAGAATGAGAACTGTCGCGAGTACAATACCTTAGATTTTACTCTACCACTGTCACTCTTTGGGTTCTGTTTGTTAGAGATTTAAATATCCATCAATCCACTTTTCCACTTATTCCCTCGTTTCACTTTTCAGTCTTTTTGCAAAGTATATGTACTCTGTTTCTGCATTCTGCTTGTCTTCCAGTGCATCCAAGACCACGTCGTAGTGGCCCAGAAGTGCAAGAGACGGGAGAAACTTGATCTAAATCTATGTTGTCCTAGGTTGTGCAGATATTGTGAATCCACATGTTTAGAAATCTTAAAATTATCAAAGGTTTTGATAGAATGGGACATCAGCACTATCAGTCTATAGATTTATGTGACTGCTTCATTGCTAACTTAGTGGAGTGAGGCTATATCAGTGTTTTTCATTGCCAGTCAGATAACTACCACGTTCAAGCTCCTCCATAAGATATTTAAGGTATGTGATAGTGGGTGCTTACAATTATTGATAAATAAGGTGTTCCATGAGTCTGAGGTAATTTTCAGAGTGCATAGCCAAGCTATCAGTGGCTTCTTCGAATCGAGTGGAGTTGGGGTTGTGTCAAAAATTATGAAGCCAGTGTTTTGAGTCTCATCCATAAAAAAACTTCTGAGAAATGTCAGTCATTAGTCTGATTAATGGCTCACTTAACACAGGAGTCGTTTTGTAACTACACTGTTTCACTCATTTCTTTGTTGTCCTCAGTTACCGATATCATCAGTGACATGTCCTGGATTTTTCATACGAGAAGAAATAGTTTGTATATTTTTTTTTTTCAGTTTCATTAATATTTTTCATACCTACAGACAGAACAGGTGCGCTGATTAACCACTTAAGCCTGCGATAATTCCCTCTCCCCTTGCACGCCTGGCACACCAATCATTACCCTCTCCACCCCTCTGCTATATATATGTATATAAATAGCTCGGCTATTCTTAGTAGATGGGTTAACATGGGACTCACAATCTTTAAAATAGCCAGGATGTGCTAAGTATAGTAAGCATTCTTGCTCTCCCTCTCCACCTACTTGAGACAGTGACCACGCCAGAGCCACAGTGACCACGACAGAGCCACAGTGACCACGACAGTCACAGTGACCACGACAGAGTCACAGTGACCACGACAGAGCCACACTGACCACGACAGAGCCACACTGACCACGACAGAGCCACAGTGACCACCACCATCACCTACTACCACACCACTACCACCACACAATCTCGCTATTATTTATAATAATAATAATAACAATAATAATAATATAATCTCTATGATTATTATTAGTAATAGTAATATTATTATTATTATTATTATTATTATTATTATTATTATTCCAAAGAAAGCAGTATACCTGAATGACAGCCTCAAAAATACACGGACGGAAATCACTTTATATTTTGTAGTCGTCTCCAAGCAACAGATATCTCACCTGTTCCTCTCTCTCTCTCTCTCTCTCTCTCTCTCTCTCTCTCTCTCTCTCTGAGAGAGGATATCACTGCGTGGTGCGTCCCGCTAGCGGGCAGAAACAACTCTTGTTCTCACACTTGAACGCTGTGGTATTTTCCTTTGAAAGAACTCTTTCATATTTCAACAGATTGCAGCTTTTCGTTGTCTTGTTTCAAGGTAACACAGTCTTAAGGGTGAGAAAGAGAGCCGGCGAAAAAAAAAATGCGCATTGCGCAACTGATATCTTTACTCGGCTCCAGATTTCTTGGAATAATATAAAAGACATTCTTCTCTTTTAGTAAGGCATTTTTTTTCTTTTTAATTTCATCGTATTCAGTGTGATCGCTTCTTAGAGTAAAATTTTTTTTTTCTATTTTCGTATTACATTTACCTAACAATAATCCTTTCTATTTTCCTTTGCAAGACCTTTCCCTTCCAGAATACCTCAACCATGAAATTTAGCAGTCGTTGTTATCAGCCTCTAACTGTCCATCATAGCACACATAATTACTACAGGAAGGCCCCGCTTATACGGCAGGTTAGGTTCCTGGCTACGGCTGTAAAGCTGCAATCGCTGTAAGGTGAAATATAGCCTTTTTTTCCACTTTCAAGTGCATATAAAAATCTGGTAACTTGTTTATACTATCGTATATTAAGTGAGCAATAGAGCTAGGCCTAAAAAATCCATATACAGTACATGCATTACTTACCTTAAAATTTTTTGCCCTTAGTATATGGTATATAGCTTTGATATAACTTTGAAAAGTTTCGAGAGTTTAACTACTCTCGGAGCCCGGCTATGGGCCAGGCTCGTAAATAGCTAGTGAGGAGTGAAAATATTTACTGTAGGAAATTTGAGTAAATGAAGAATGGGTATAATTAAAACCCGCTGCATTAGCAGAATGCTGTAAAGCGAAGCGCTGTAAAGCGGGGCCCTCCTATATTACATTCATTTGGAAGCACAAATTTCGTAGGGGAATGGCAAGAAATGAAATTCGATCCATGGGAAGGGTAGACATGTTCAATTCCTTAGACTGTGAGACTGGCATCAAGGTTCCTCCATACACGAGAGAGGAGGAGGAGGAGGACCAGAGACAAGCCAAGTTAAATGACTCTATTTACTTTACTCATTCACACAAGAACACGATGTCTGACTGTACAAACACTCGGTCACTTCGGTGTATTTTGAGGAACAAATATTTGGGCTCAATCCCAAGACAGCTTGGGTGGGCGGCTGTTGACACGTCTGTCAGTACCCTAACTACCAGTAGGTCAAGCACCCCCAAATATATTGGTTATGACTGTGATGAGTTTTGAGGTTTTTTACTCCCGGTGCCCGGCCATGGGCCAGTCTCGTCTAGTGCTTCCCTGGTCACCCAGGCTGTTGTTGCTGGTGGCCCACTGGCCAACCTTTCGCCACTAGTGGCGAAACGTTTCCTTTAATAAATGTCCTGAACTGTACGTGTCTTTTTCCACACATATCCATCACAGCCTGGTTGATCTGGTAACTACCTTTGATGAGTTCAGAGAGATTTTCTAGTCCTAGAGCCCGGCAATAGGCCAGGCTCGTTTGGTTCTTGCCTGGTTCTTATCGGGCCGCGAGAGCGTTGACCCCCAGAATGATCTCAAGATAGACTCCAAGTAAGGAGGCTGATGAAGAGTCGGGGACCTCTGACACTCATCGAGTTCACTCTTAGTCTACTCGTCGCACCCTTTTTAGTGAGTATATTTTGCATCTACTCATAATTCTTTCCTCGTCGGTCCCAGACCAGGCCAACGAATACATGAATTTGCTTTTCCCCATTTTTAAGAAGAATGCGGGTAAAAAAAAATCAACGTAATATAAGCACCACTTTCTACTTAGTTTTAATTTAGACAAAAATAAATTGTTGTCAACTGACGTCCTCAAGCACTGACATTAATATTATGATAAACACACTAAGTGTTTCATTCACTTATTATGAATAAAGAATACAGAGAAGACATTTCCATTATTATTATTATTGATTATTATTATTATTATTATTATTATTATTATTATTATTATTTACACTAATGTTGATAAATTAGTGCAACACTTGGGTATCTTTAATGACAAAATGTTTCGCCACACAGTGGCTTCATCAGTCCATACAAAGAAGAATGGTGAAGAACAGGAGGCGTCTGAGGTAATCAGTCCCTCAGCCTTGAGTCGATCAATCTTGAAAAGATTGATGGACTGATTATATCGTCTTCATATTTCTACTTGCTTCTGCTTATTCCTCTGTAATCGAATAAAGGTACTGTACTGTACTGTTTACCTTTTTGCATATTCAGAAATGATGGCCTCCGCTCCTCGGTCTCAAACAAGACCTCTCGGTTTACGACCTACCTTGAGGGTGAGGTTACTACTCCCTTACACACCATCGCAGAGCAGCTGTGTGGAAGGTAGAAAACAGGGAGGAGGTGTAACAGTAGCCTCGACACGTACCTGAAAAGAAGGGAAACTAGAATTACGTATCAGTCGTGGAGGTTTTCGACCCATTCTCCTGTCATCCCTGAGGGACTGATCACCTCAAACTATTATTCCACGTCTTGCACCATCTCCAGTAATATTGTCTGTATCAGACTGATAAATTGTTGACAATGGTATAAAATACCCACATGTTGAAGATTAAGACACATGTGGAACAGCTGGGCATCTTTATTGATGAACGTTTCGCCTAAACAGTAGGTTTCTTCAGTCAGATACAAAGAGAGCAGCAGTATTGTAATAAAGATGATGTAATCAGTCCCTCAGCCTGGAAAATAATTCAGCCACTGGTTGTCGAAATGTATCCATAATAAAGTTACCCCGGTGTTGCAGATGTGTCTCGATTTTATAAGCCACTAAGTTTAGATTTAGATAAGATATAGGAAAGTCTTGGTCTGGAAATAGAGTAGTCAGTGAGTGGAAAAGTCTGCCTAGGGGGGGGGGGTTGTAAGTGTGTAATAATGTTGGTAGAATTACCGACAATAAGTAAAGTAAAAGGGCACAAGTGCAGCTAATGTGACATTTTATTGTGGGGGGTTATTGAAGTTAAAACCTTGGGCAGCTTCAAATTTAGGTCACATAAGCACACTTGTGAGAGGTTGGATTTGAGTTGGACTTGCACATAGTGAGTTTAGGTTTGAAAAAGGACCTTCCTAATATGGACCAGCAGGCCTCGAGGAACGCAGCTACCTCAGCGCAGGCTCCGCAGAACGACTGCAACTTGACCTTGCTTGAAATTAAGAGATATATAATTTATCCTAGATTTTGTAAATAGTTTTTAACAACAGCGAAATGTTAATTTCTGGAATTTTTGACTGATTTTTTGCATTTATAATGAATTAAATATACACGATGAAAATGATAAAAATTCTCTCTCTCTCTCTCTCTCTCTCTCTCTCTCTCTCCTCTCTCTCTCAGATGTTTATCAGCAATCATTAAATTTTTCACAAGAATCTCAGTTACACTAAAATGAATGTGTTAGTGCTTACTTCCTGGCATGTTTACCAGCGTGGCGTGTGGCTGGCACTCTGGACAAGACTGTCAGTAGCGTCGCCACAGCGCCAGGTACAGACTGCCAGTGTAAATACTTCTACCTGTCCTCTAACTACATAACTAATCAATTTTATGTTCCTAAAATACAGTCAGGAAGATCAAGTGACTTTTCCTCTCAATAGTCAGTGAATATGGAACTCTTGCTCCTTGAAGAATGTTATCAAACCATGACTAGATGAACGTTCACACAGTGAAACGTTGTGCCAATGCTGTACATCGAGTCTCGAATTTTGATGTGTTTTCGAGAGTCACCAGGAAGCCTGGTCTGGGATCGGGCCGCGACTCCAGGTAAACTCCCGCAGTCCGGTCCTGGACCAGGCTTGTCTGGTGCTCATTCCGTTATTGTAAATGGTGTAAGTTCCGTCTTCATTTAAAGCAAGAGTCCAGAAGTCAGAAGTGATGTTTGCATAGTTCGTACTTGATAATGGTCCTAGACGGAACGAAACGACGTCTAAAGTTTCCTCTACAAATTGCAAGTTAATAGTTGTTGAGTCCATGGATTAGCACCTGACAGCGCTTTCTCAGACCTGATATCTATGCATCTATGTCTCTTTCTGTCTTTCCATCTGTCTGTCTGTCTGTATCTCTCTCTCTCTCTCTCTCTCTCTCTCTCTCTCTCTCTCTCTCTCTCTCTCTCTCTCCATCAATAAGGTCTGTGACTATTTTCGCCTCTAGAGGGGCGTCATTACCTTTCTAGGTTACGAAATTTTCTCTGTATTTGTATTCTTAACGATACAAAAGCCTGGCGCAAGTTTATCTCCAGCACATTTAATTTATTGACTTGTTGAAATCGTATTTGTTAAAATCGCCTTTGTGACAGGAGGGAGGGAGGGAGGGATGGGGAGGGAGAGAGGGAGGAAAGACTGGAGTGGGAAGGAAGCTAACGATGACTTCTCCTGACACACTACCTTCACCCTAAGATTTCCAGCATCTACTGGTGTCCTCGGGGAAGAGGCGGTCTTCCCTCGGTGTTCCCAAGGGTTCTCGCGGACATAGGGTTCAGAGGAATAATGAAGAGGGAAAGAATCCAGGTAAGGGGATCAGGGAATAGGGATGAAAGCAGGTAAAGAGATGAGGGACCAGAGAGGAGCTCGAGAAAGGGGATCAAGGGCTAGGGAATAGTGCAGGGGCCAGAGAGAATAGTAAGAGCATCAGGGGCAGGGGTCATAGGGAAGAGTAAGGGCATAACGGGCAGGGGTTAGAGGGAAGAGTAAGAGTATCAGGGGCAGGGGCCAGAGGAAAGAGTAAGGGCATTAGAGGCAGGGGCCAGAGAGAAGAGCAAGGGTATCAAGGCCAAGGGAAAACTGTAGTAAAGGTCAGGGCATCTAGAGCCAGAAAGGAGCGCTGGTAAGGAGATCAACGGATAATCGAAGGACTCAACAGGCAGATGTTGGGATTAAGGTGTTTAAAGTTACGTTGAAGGATTTTAAATGCTACTTAGCAGGGTACAAAGGGCAGCTGTGGGGATTCAGGTTATCTGAAGTTGTTCAGATGCCATGTAAAGGAAAAACAGATGGCATGTAAAGGGGGTTAAAGAAGAGAACTGAAGGAGTTCGGAAGAGGGAGGACGAAGTGTGGCAGTGATGGAGAGGCAATGGTAATATGACTCAAGAAAGAGGGTTCACATTGATGAAACTTACAATGAAATGCAATCTAACTCCTTGGCTCTCGAACAAATCCTCTTTTGTCTTATTTACAATGCCACTTTTGTACTGCCTTATTAATAACCAGAAAAGAGAAATGATGACAATACATTGTTTTGTTGTGAAAAGGCATGGTACAAATGTTTTTATCATCAGTGAAGAGGAACTCCCGATTATGTTAGTCACCCTTGAAGAGGCGTGTTTAAAACATGCTGTCAAGAGTCTTATTCCTAGGCCTTTTGTGATCTCGAGCTACTACCCTCAGGATAGATATGGGATGCATAATAAGCTAGCCACTTCGGCGGTAAAATCTAAATCTAAAATCTCAAGGATCACACAGGCTGGTAACCACCTACTAACCAACACACAAACGTCACACAGGAGGGAAGGGGGGGTTAACCACCTACCAACTAGCACATAAGCGTCACACAGGCTGGTTACCTGGAGGTTACCTGGAGGTTATTCCGGGGATCAACGCCCCCGCGGCCCGGTCCACGACCAGGCCTCCCGATGGATCAGGGCCTGATCAACTAGGCTGTTACTGCTGGCCGCACGCAGTCCGACGTACGAGCCACAGCCCGGCTGATCCGGCACCGACTTTAGGTATCTGTCCAGCTCTCTCTTGAAGGCAGCCAGGGGTTTATTGGCAATTCCCCTAATGCTTGATGGGAGGCTGTTGAACAGTTTTGGGCCCCGGACACTTATGGTGTTTTCTCTTAGTGTACCAATGGCGCCCCTACTTTTTATTGGCGGCATTTTGCATCGCCTGCCCAGTCTTTTACTTTCGTAGGGAGTGATTTCTGTGTGCAGATTTGGGACCATTCCTTCCAAGATTTTCCAAGTGTAGATTATGATATATCTCTCCCTCCTGCGTTCCAACGAGTACAAGTCAAGTGTTTCCAAGCGTTCCCAGTAGTTAAGGTGCTTGACAGAACTTATACGTGCAGTAAAGGATCTCTGTACACTCTCTAGATCTGCGATTTCACCTGCTTTGTATGGAGATGTTAATGTACAGCAGTATTCCAGCCTAGAGAGAACAAGTGATTTGAAAAGGATCATCATGGGCTTGGCATCTCTCGTTTTGAAAGTTCTCATTATCCATCCTATCATTTTCTTTGCACGTGCGATCGTGGCACTGTTGTGATCCTTGAAAGTGAGATCCTCAGACATTACTACTCCCAGGTCCCTTACATTATTTTTCCGCTCTATTGTATGGCCGGAGTCAGTAGTATACTCTGTTCTAGTTATTATCTCCTCCAGTTTTCCATAACGGAGTAGTTGGAATTTGTCCTCATTGAACATCATATTGTTTACCGTTGCCCACTGGAAAACTTTGTTTATATCTTCTTGGAGGTTAACATAAGAACATAAGAACATAAGAACATAAGAAAGGAGGAACACTGCATTAGGCCTGTTGGCCCATACTAGGCAGGTCCTTTACAATTCATCCCACTAACAAAACATTTGCCCAACCCAATTTTCAATGCCACCCAAGAAACAAGCTCCGATGTGCAAGTCCCACTCAAATCCAACCCCTCCCACTCATGTACTTATCCAACCTAAATTTGAAACTACCCAAAGTCCTAGCCTCAATAACCCAACTAGGTAGACTGTTCCACTCATCAACTACCCTATTTCCAAACCAATACTTTCCTATGTCCTTTCTAAATCTAAACTTATCTAATTTAAATCCATTATTGCGGGTTCTCTCTTGGAGAGATATCCTCAAGACCTTGTTAATATCCCCCCTATTAATACCTATCTTCCACTTATACACTTCGATCAGGTCTCCCCTCATTCTTCGTCTAACAAGTGAATGTAACTTAAGAGTCTTCAATCTTTCTTCATAAGGAAGATTTCTAATGCTATGTATTAATTTAGTCATCCTACGCTGAATGTTTTCTAACGAATTTATGTCCATTCTGTAATATGGAGACCAGAATTGAGCTGCATAATCTAGGTGAGGCCTTACTAATGATGTATAAAGCTGCAGTATGACCTCTGGACTTCTGTTGCTTACACTTCTTGATATAAATCCCAGTAATCTATTTGCCTTATTACGTACGCTTAGGCATTGCTGTCTTGGTTTAAGGTTGCTGCTTACCATAACCCCCAAGTCCTTTTCGCAATCTGTATGGCTAAGTTCTACATTATTTAACTTATAAGTGCTAGGGTTATAGACACTCCCGAGCTTCAGAACCTTGCATTTATCCACATTGAACTGCATCTGCCACTTTTCTGACCAAGAGTAGAGTTTGTCTAAATCCTCCTGAAGTTCCCTAACATCTACGTTTGAATCAATTATCCTACCTATCTTCGTGTCATCGGCGAATTTGCTCATATCACTAGCAATTCCTTCATCAAGATCATTGATATATATTATAAACAACAACGGGCCCAAGACTGATCCCTGTGGAACGCCACTTGTTACTGATCCCCACTCGGATTTAACCCCATTTATGGACACTCTCTGCTTCCTGTCTGTGAGCCATGACTCGATCCACGAGAGCACCCTCCCCCCAATGCCATGAGCTGCTACTTTCTTCAACAGTCTTTGGTGCGGAACTCTATCAAATGCCTTACTAAAATCTAAGTAAACAATATCAAATTCTTTATCGTGGTCAACAGCCTCAAAAGCTTTACTGAAGAAAGTTAATAAATTAGTTAGACAAGACCGGCCTCTTGTGAATCCATGCTGAGTATCATTAATCAAGCTATGCTTATCGAGATGGCTTCTTATAATCTCAGCTATAATTGACTCTAGCAACTTGCCTACAATTGAGGTCAGGCTTATTGGGCGGTAATTTGACGGTAACGACTTGTCCCCTGTTTTAAAAATAGGAATTACATTAGCCATCTTCCACATATCAGCAGATGACAGCCTCATGCAGATCCTAGTATCATCCGCAAAGGATGATACGGTGCTGTGGTGTATATCTCTGTTTATGTCTGATATGAGGATAAGGAATAAGATGGGGGCGAGTAACCACTTACCCACTAGCACACAGGCGTCACACAGGTACTCGTAACAACATACCAACCAATGCTCAAAACTCTCTATCAGTGACCAATTTATGCAATCTAATTTCATGAAGGAAAAAACACCCGTGTCACACCATCCTGGAGCACTTTCCTATGAGAGGCAACACTGTGATTCCAGTGGCATAACATGCGTGCCTTACTAATCACTATGCAGGGTAATTAAGCGTAATTGAGTGGGTTACTGTAGCTAATTGCGCCCTCGTTTGGAATGTCGAGGGAGATGGGGCAGGGGGCAGGGCGAAGGAGAGTAAAGGACGGCGGGTAAGGGAAGGATGGCAGAAGGAAAATGAAGGAGAGGGCAAGGGACTGAGGAAATGGGGATGGGAGGGTATATAGGAGGAGGACAGGTCGAAGGATAAGATAAGATTTTCTTCGGATATTTAACTCCTGGGGGTTAGCCACCCAGGATAACATAAGAATGTAGGAACACTGCAGAAGGCCTGGCAATATAAACACAAATGCAGTATAATGTGATCCTTTATTGACTACGTTTCGCCCACGACATCTACCTAAAGCTACTCAAGAAATAACTCCCGTACCCCTTAACACCAATCAAACCCAGCCCCTCGAAGTCAGTGCGTCATCGAGGACTGTCTGACTTATTTCATTGTGGTCCTCAATCTTGTCCCCCAGGATGCGACCCACACCAGTCGACTAACACCCAGGTACCTATTTGCTACTAGGTGAACAGGACAACAGGTGTAAGGAAACGCGTCGAAATGTTCCCACCCGCCGGGAATCGAACCTGGGTCCTCCGTGTGTGAAGCGAGAGCTTGAGCTACCGGACCACCTGTAGGTACATACCTGTAGGTTACCTGTAGCGTCTTCCAGAGGTCGCCGTCCCCACAGCCCAGTCCCAAACCAGGTTTCCCGGTTGCCGGACTGATCGATCAGGCTATTAGTGTCTATCGGCCGCAATCTACCGTATACACCGCAGCCCGGCTGATCAGGAATTTATTTAAAAAAAAAAAAAAACTGTCAAGTTGCCTCTTGAAGATAACCAGAGGTTTGTTCTTTATTCAGCTTATGCAAGAATTCTCCCTCGGTGTACTTAACACTCTCCTGCGTTCACGGAGGTACGTTGCACCATCTACCAACCCTCTTGTGTTTATACGTAGCGATTTCGGTGTGCAGGTGTGGGACCAATCCTTTAAGAACCTTTCACGTGTATATTCTGATTTATATTTCACGCCTATGCTCTAAAAAGTACAGTTAGAGGGGACTGGAGCGCTCCCACTAATTTAGGTGCTTGACTAAGTTAGTTCGAGCTGTGATGGGCTTCTCCGTACATTTTCCAGTTCTGCAATTTGGCCTGCCTGGAAGATGGCAATTAGAACACAGCAGTATTCCAGCCAAGAGAAAAAGAGTGGCCTAAAGAGTGTCATTCATCACTGGTTTGACATCTCTTGTTTTGAAATTTTTAAATATCTAGCCTACCATGACACTCTTATACTTTTTGGCCATGAGATCTTCTGACATTATCACTCCCAGGTCTCTCACATTAGTTTGTCATGTATTCAGATTTTGTTTTCATTTCCTCGGTTCATCCGAAACGTTTATTGTTATTTTTTGAGTTCTATCAGTTATTAAGTTAAATATCCACACTCCCAGTTCTACAGTAATTCCTTTTGCAAGAATTTTGTATGCAATTACTCCCTGGCCGAATTTGTCAAACGCTTTTACAAAGTCGGTGAAGTGAAGGAAGGCTGAAGGAGGGCACCGTGAAGGAAGGCTGAAGGAGGGCACCGTGAAGGAAGGCTGAAGGAGGGCACCGTGAAGGAAGGCTGAAGGAGGGCACCGTGAAGGAAGGCTGAAGGAGGGCACCGTGAAGGAAGGCTGAAGGAGGGCACCGTGAAGGAAGGCTGAAGGAGGGCACCGTGAAGGAAGGCTGAAGGAGGGCACCGTCAAGGAAGGCTGAAGGAGGGCACCGTCAAGGAAGGCTGAAGGAGGGCACCGTCAAGGAAGGCTGAAGGAGGGCACCGTCAAGGAAGGCTGAAGGAGGGCACAGTGAAGGAAGGCTGAAGGAGGGCACAGTGAAGGAAGGCTGAAGGAGGGCACCGTCAAGGAAGGCTGAAGGAGGGCACCGTCAAGGAAGGCTGAAGGAGGGCACCGTCAAGGAAGGCTGAAGGAGGGCACCGTCAAGGAAGGCTGAAGGAGGGCACAGTGAAGGAAGGCTGAAGGAGGGCACAGTGAAGGAAGGCTGAAGGAGGGCACCGTCAAGGAAGGCTGAAGGAGGGCACAGTGAAGGAAGGCTGAAGGAGGGCACAGTGAAGGAAGGCTGAAGGAGGGCACAGTGAAGGAAGGCTGAAGGAGGGCACAGTGAAGGAAGGCTGAAGGAGGGCACAGTGAAGGAAGGCTGAAGGAGGGCACAGTGAAGGAAGGCTGAAGGAGGGCACCGTGAAGGAAGGCTGAAGGAGGGCACCGTGAAGGAAGGCTGAAGGAGGGCACCGTGAAAGAAGGCTGAAGGAGGGCACAGTGCCAGCAAGGCAGGGTAAGGAGCTTATGGTAAAGGATGGCGAGGGATAATAAGGAAGGAGAATAGTCGGAGTAATTTTTTCTAATGTGATCCCTGGTGACTGCTGCAGTCACACCTCCCTGGTGACTGCTGCAGTCACACCTCCCTGGTGACTGCTGCAGTCACACCTCCCTGGTGACTGCTGCAGTCACACCTCCCTGGTGACTGCTGCAGTCACACCTCCCTGGTGACTGCTGCAGTCACACCTCCCTGGTGACTGCTGCAGTCACACCTCCCTGGTGACTGCTGCAGTCACACCTCCCTGGTGACTGCTGCAGCCACACCTCCATGGTGACTGCTGCAGTCACACCTTCCTGGTGACTGCTGCAGTCACACCTTCCTGGTGACTGCTGCAGTCACACCTTCCTGGTGACTGCTGCAGTCACACCTCCCTGGTGACTGCTGCAGTCACACCTCCCTGGTGACTGCTGCAGTCACACCTCCCTGGTTACTGCTGCATTCACACCTCCCTGGTGACTGCTGCACTCACACCTCCCCGGTGACTGCTGCACTCACACCTCCCCGGTGACTGCTGCACTCACACCTCCCCGGTGACTGCTGCACTCACACCTCCCCGGTGACTGCTGCACTCACTCCTCCATCGTGACTGCTGCACTCACACCTCCCTGGTGACTGCTGCAGCTACACCTCCCTGGTGACTGCTGCACTCACACCTCCCTGGTGACTGCTACAGCCACACCTTCCTGGTGGCTGCTGCAGTCACACCTCCCTGGTGACTGCTGCAGTCACACCTCCCTGGTGACTGCTGCAGTCACACCTCCCTGGTGACTGCTGCAGCCAAACCTCCCTGGTGACTGCTGCAGCCAAACCTCCCTGGTGGCTGCTGCAGTCACACCTCCCTGGTGACTGCTGCAGTCACACCTTCCTGGTGACTGGTGCAGTCACACCTTCCTGGTGACTGCTGCAGCCACACCTCCCTGGTGACTGCTGCAGTCACACCTCCCTGGTGACTGCTGCAGTCACACCTCCCTGGTGACTGCTGCAGTCACACCTCCCTGGTGACTGCTGCAGTCACACCTCCCTGGTGACTGCTGCAGTCACACCTCCCAGGTGACTGCTGCAGTCACACCTCCCTGGTGACTGCTGCAGTCACACCTCCCTGGTGACTGCTGAAGAGTCACGGGTCTCTGACACTTGTCTCTCAGCTTAATAAAAATGTTTTCTTCCAATTTTTACCTCAGTGCCACTAATTCTTCAACGACAATTGTGCAAACACTCTATTAATCTAAATGTCCAGTAACCGGGTATATTATTATCTGCTTATCTCTTTATCCTTTGTTTGTTTCACTAAGTTAGGTTAGATTAGGTTAGGTTAGGTTAACTTACGTTAGGTTAGGTTAGGTTATCTTACGTTAGGTTAGGTTAGGTTATCTTACGTTAGGTTAGGTTAGGTTATCTTACGTTAGGTTAGGTTAGGTTATCTTACGTTAGGTTAGGTTAGGTTAACTTACGTTAGGTTAGGTTAGGTTATCTTACGTTAGGTTAGGTTAGGTTATCTTACGTTAGGTTAGGTTAGGTTATCTTACGTTAGGTTAGGTTAGGTTATCTTACGTTAGGTTAGGTTAGGTTATCTTATGTTAGGTTAGGTTAGGTTATCTTACGTTAGGTTAGGTTAGGTTAGGTTATGTTAGGTTAGGTTAGGTTTTGTCAGGAAACAAGACAAGTGTTTCCTGACGCGGGTTTTATTCATATGATGACTCGCAGCTGAAGCTTCTGGTCATCTGACTGAGGCCTTCAGCTGGCTTACCCTTCCACCCTTTTAAAAAATGATGGTTATGATTATAACCAACGAGTTCTTGGTAGTTTGTTTCGTTATAATCATATTTCAACTTAGTAAAGAGGATATTTACAGATTTTTCAAATTTAAAACTTTTATGCATGATGCATTTTTTTTTTTACTATTTTCGCCTACTTTAATGATTAAAGATTTTTTATCAAATTTTATTATTAAATCCCCCTTAGTATGTCATTTCTGAGTATTACGAAAAAGGAGAGGCTGTAGCATTGATCCTTGGGGACCCCCCTGGGGACCCCCCCTGGGGACCCCCCCTGGGGACCCCCCTGGGGACCCCCCTGGGGGACCCCCCCCCGCTAACCTTTACCTTTATACCTTTGATGAGTTTCGAGTCTTTGTGCTCTCGGAGCCCGGCCATGTGCCAGGCTCGTTTGGTGCTTGCCTTCTCAACCAGACTGCTGCTACTGGAGGCCCGTTGCCTCACAGCCTGGTTGATCTGGCACCTAGTGAAGATACTCTTCCAGTTTTGTCTTGAAGACTTCTACACTTGTTCCAGCCGTGTTTCTTATATCTTCTGATAAGATGTTGGATAATCTGGGACCACGGATGTTGATACAGTGTTCCCACATTGTGCCCGCCGCACCCCTGCTTTTCACTTGAGTTTATTTTGCACTTCCTCCCATAACTCTCGTTCCAATATGTTGTTAGGGCAGTGTTCAGATTTGGTAGCAGGCGCTCGAGTACTTTCCAGACATATTATCATGTATCTCTCTCTCCGCTCCAGTGAGTACATATTTAAAACTTCAAGGCGTTTCTAGTAATTTAAATGTTTCACTGGCTCTATGCGGGTTGTAAACTGTATTTGTTTCATCCCTGATATTTCTCCTGTCCTGAACCGAACCGTGAACACTGAGCAATATTCCAAATGAGGGAACACTAGCGATTTGAAAAGTGTCGCCATTGGCATTATTTCCCCTCTTTTTTCCACACATAGAAAGCTGGAACTTATTACCATTGAACGCCATGTTGTTCTCTACTGCCCACTGGAAAACACTGCTTATATCTTCGTGTAATTTTTCAGCGTCTTCTACTGAAGTGACTTTCATGCTTATTTCAGCGTCATCTGTAAATGACTTAGCCAGCCTTACTGATAATAATACGTCCACCTTTACCCCCTCATTGTCTTTTGTTCATTAGGAAGGCCTTGATCCACTGTTGTACTTGATCCTCTGTGCCACTGCTTGCTTGATTCTCTGCACCTCTGCTTGCTCTTCTAATTTCTAAATTCGTCCCTGGGAGGGTCTAGTGTCAGCTGCTCTCTGCGGTCCATGAATATGTAGTCGACCCACCCCTGTTCCTTCCTTGATTTTTGTTGGTCTGCTGCGTTGACCTGTACTGAAGCAGAACTTGAGGTTTCCTGTGGTGCCTACGTTGAACTGCAAGCGACTAATACCAGTAGAGTAATAGCTACGACTAGTACTAACAGAGAATTATCTAAGACTAGTGCCAACAGAGTACCAGCTAAGAGAGCAATAGCTAAGACTAGTACCAACAGAGTAATAGCTAAGACTAGTACCAACAGAGTAATAGCTTAAACTACAACCAACAGAGTACTAGCTAAAACTATTGTCCTAGAGAGAGTGTGGTCTGGGATCGCGTCGCGGTGACTATGACCCCAGAAGTCTACACAGGTGACTTACAAATAACCTAATCTCACGGTTCATACTATGGACCACGTGTAGCCAGCAGTAACAGCCTGGTTGATCAGGCACTGATCCTCCAAGGAGGCCTGGTCAGACAGCGGGCCACGGTGGCACTGACACACGGTAACGTCCTTCAAGTATCCTTCAGTTCACCAGCTATCTCGGTCGTAATATACGTGTTATTGAAATAACCGAACTGAAGAATTTCATTACATGACTAATCTCGCAGGCAAATTTTTTTAATGTTATTTTTTTTGTCCTTGGCAGATTGCGGGAATATAAAATTAACACATCGATAATTTTCAAGCTTTTCATTTTTAATCACGAGGTTCAACAGTGTCGACGGGATCCTTCAAAAAGTATTGAGACCAATGACCATTACTAGAAATTTGACGACCACGATCAAGTGAAAACCCCGTCTTATCTACCTGGAGTCATGATGAGGTATATATATATATATATATATATATATATATATATATATATATATATATATATATATATATATATATATATATATATATATATATGCGAAAACAATTTGCAAACACGCGAAATTATTCATAAAAATTGTCTCTACGTCCACAGCAGGACTCTAACCTGCTAACTCTGTGCCAGAGTCCACAGTACTCTACCACTGAGCTAGACCCAAGCTCAGTGGTAGAGTACTGTGGACTCTGGCACAGAGTTAGCAAGTTCGAGTCCTGCTGTGGACGTAGAGACAATGATTATATATATATATATATATATATATATATATATATATATATATATATATATATATATATATATATATATATATCCTATGGAGTAGGTTGGTAGACAGCAACCACCCAGGGAGGTACTATCGTCTTGCCGAGTGTGAAACGGAAACCTGTAATAGTTTTACATGATAGGATTGCTGGCGTCTTTTTTCTGTCTCATAAACACGAAGGATAACAGGTATATCTTGTTACTTCTACTAACACTTAGGTCACACATCTGTTTTTTTTTCTACTTTCTTAATAGTTCTTGTTCTTCTTTATTTCCCCCTTATCGCCTTGGGAAAGTGGAAAAGAGTTCTTCCTCCGTAAGCCTTAAGGCGTGTCATAAGAGGCGACTAAAATACCAGGAGCAAGGGGATAGTAACACCTTCTCCTGCATAAATTAGTAAATTTAAAAACAATCGCAAACAGGCGATCTTAGCAATACAGAAAAAGCCACAGGGAGATTGAAATCTTTAGCTCTGGATCTTTCACACGTCTCCATGCGTCATCAGGAGCT
This sequence comes from Cherax quadricarinatus, assembly GCF_038502225.1. Lineage (NCBI taxonomy): Eukaryota > Metazoa > Arthropoda > Malacostraca > Decapoda > Parastacidae > Cherax > Cherax quadricarinatus. The sequence goes on from NC_091327.1 coordinate 19,310,761, forward strand.
ATGCAATGGAGTTTACCTGGAGTTTACCTGGAGAGAGTTTCGGGGGTCAACGCCCCCGCGGCCCGGTCTGTGACCAGGCCTCCTGGTGGATCAGCCCCTGATCAACCAGGCTGTTGCTGCTGGCTGCACGCAAACCAACGTACGAGCCACAGCCCGGCTGATCAGGAACTGACTTTAGGTGCTTGTCCAGTGCCAGCTTGAAGACTGCCAGGGGTCTGTTGGTAATCCCCCTTATGTGTGCTGGGAGGCAGTTGAACAGTCTCGGGCCCCTGACACTTATTGTATGGTCTCTTAACGTGCTAGTGACACCCCTGCTTTTCATTGGGGGGATGGTGCATCGTCTGCCAAGTCTTTTGCTTTCGTAGTGAGTGATTTTCGTGTGCAAGTTCGGTACTAGTCCCTCTAGGATTTTCCAGGTGTATATAATCATGTATCTCTCCCTCCTGCGTTCCAGGGAATACAGGTTTAGAAACCTCAAGCGCTCCCAGTAATTGAGGTGTTTTATCTCCGTTATGCGCGCCGTGAAAGTTCTCTGTACATTTTCTAGGTCGGCAATTTCACCTGCCTTGAAAGGTGCTGTTAGAGTGCAGCAATATTCCAGCCTAGATAGAACAAGTGACCTGAAGAGTGTCATCATGGGCTTGGCCTCCCTAGTTTTGAAGGTTCTCATTATCCATCCTGTCATTTTTCTAGCAGATACGATTGATACAATGTTATGGTCCTTGAAGGTGAGATCCTCCGACATAATCACTCCCAGGTCTTTGACGTTGGTGTTTCGCTCTATTTTATGGCCAGAATTTGTTTTGTACTCTGATGAAGATTTAATTTCCTCATGTTTACCATATCTGAGTAATTGAAATTTCTCATCGTTGAACTTCATATTGTTTTCCGCAGCCCACTGAAAGATTTGGTTGATGTCCGCCTGGAGCCTTGCAGTGTCTGCAATGGAAGACACTGTCATGCAGATTCGGGTGTCATCTGCAAAGGAAGACACGGTGCTGTGGCTGACATCCTTGTCTATGTCGGATATGAGGATGAGGAACAAGATGGGAGCTAGTACTGTGCCTTGTGGAACAGAGCTTTTCACCGTAGCTGCCTCGGACTTTACTCTGTTGACGACTACTCTCTGTGTTCTGTTAGTGAGGAAATTATAGATCCATCGACCGACTTTTCCTGTTATTCCTTTAGCACGCATTTTGTGCGCTATTACGCCATGGTCACACTTGTCGAAGGCTTTTGCAAAGTCTGTATATATTACATCTGCATTCTTTTTGTCTTCTAGTGCATTTAGGACCTTGTCGTAGTGATCCAATAGTTGAGACAGACAGGAGCGACCTGTTCTAAACCCATGTTGCCCTGGGTTGTGTAACTGATGGGTTTCTAGATGGGTGGTGATCTTGCTTCTTAGGACCCTTTCAAAGATTTTTATGATATGGGATGTTAGTGCTATTGGTCTGTAGTTCTTTGCTATTGCTTTACTGCCCCCTTTGTGGAGTGGGGCTATGTCTGTTGTTTTTAGTAACTGAGGGACGACCCCCGTGTCCATGCTCCCTCTCCATAGGATGGAAAAGGCTCGTGATAGGGGCTTCTTGCAGTTCTTGATGAACACAGAGTTCCATGAGTCTGGCCCTGGGGCAGAGTGCATGGGCATGTCATTTATCGCCTGTTCGAAGTCATATGGCGTCAGGATAACATCGGATAGGCTTGTGTTAATCAAATTTTGTGGCTCTCTCATAAAAAATTCATTTTGATCTTCGACTCTCAGTCTGGTTAGCGGCTTGCTAAAAACTGAGTCATATTGGGACTTGAGTAGCTCACTCATTTCCTTGCTGTCATCTGTGTAGGACCCATCTTGTTTAAGTAGGGGCCCAATACTGGACGTTGTTCTCGATTTTGATTTGGCATAGGAGAAGAAATACTTTGGGTTTCTTTCGATTTCATTTATGGCTTTTAGTTCTTCCCGCGATTCCTGACTCCTAAAGGATTCTTTTAGCTTAAGTTCGATGTTTGCTATTTCTCTGACCAGTGTCTCCCTACGCATTTCAGATATATTGACCTCTTTTAGCCGCTCTGTTATTCTTTTCCGTCGCCTGTAAAGGGAGCGCCTGTCTCTTTCTATTTTACATCTACTCCTCCTTTTTCTTAGAGGAATAAGCCTTGTGCATACATCGAGTGCCACCGAGTTAATCTGTTCTAGGCATAAGTTGGGGTCTGTGTTGCTTAGTGTATCTTCCCAGCTTATATCGGTTAGGACTTGGTTTACTTGGTCCCACTTTATGTTTTTGTTATTGAAGTTGAATTTGGTGAATGCTCCCTCGTGACTAGTCTCATTTTGTCGGTCTGGGGCTCCACGCATACATGTCTGAACCTCAATTATGTTGTGATCTGAGTATATTGTTTTTGATATGGTGACATTTCTTATCAGATCATCATTGTTAGTGAAGATGAGGTCTAGTGTATTCTCCAGTCTAGTAGGCTCTATTATATGCTGGTTTAAATTGAATTTTGTGCAGAGATTTAAAAGCTCGTGTGAGTGTGAGTTTTCATCAGAGCTGCCTCCTGGTGTTATTACTGCAACAATATTTTTTGCTATATTCCTCCATTTTAGGTGCCTTAAGTTGAAATCCCCCAGGAGCAAGATGTTGGGTGCAGGAGCTGGAAGATTTTCCAGACAGTGGTCAATTTTTAACAGCTGTTCCTGGAATTGCTGGGATGTTGCATCCGGAGGCTTGTAGACTACCACAATGACTAGGTTTTGGTTCTCGACCTTTACTGCTAAAACTTCCACTACATCATTTGAGGCATTAAGCAGTTCTGTGCAAACAAGTGACTGCAATGTACAGGCCAACCCCCCCCCCCTTTTGCCTGTTCACTCTGTCACATCTGTATAGGTTGTAACCTGGGATCCATATTTCGTTGTCCAAGTGATCCTTTATGTGGGTCTCAGTGAAAGCCGCGAACATTGCCTTTGCCTCTGCAAGCAGTCCACGGATGAAAGGTATTTTGTTGTTTGTTGCTGGCTTTAGACCCTGTATATTTGCAAAGAAGAATGTTATCGGACTGGTGGTATTTTTGGTACTGGGGGGGGGATTTTTTTTTCCGGCATCAAGTCGCATCAAGTCACGAATGGAAAAGACAAGGAGAGAACGTAAGATATAATGTAAGAAGGCAAAAAAAAAATCACACTCACATTGTGAAGGAAGGGAAAAAGCGGTCACTGAGGAATGGATTGAAAGAGAATAATGAATTAGAGATGGAATAAGGGGATGGTGTTGCATGGGGTAAGGGGAAAGGGACGAATAGGAGAGAATGTAAAGGGTAAGGGAGGTTATGTAAGGTCAAGCGGGGAGCAGGGAAGGATATGTAAGGGGAGGAAGAGAAGGGTAGGGTAAGGGGTAAAGGAAGGGGGATAGGAGCGGGAGGGAATGCAAATGATACCACCCAAGGACTTACTTCCGGTGGCTGCTGAAGATGTGTGTTGGCACCCACCCCTTCCATCCCAGGCACCCACCCCATCCACCCCAGACACCCACCCGTTCCTCCCCAGGCACCCACCCCTTCCACCCCAGGTACCTACCTCTCCACCCAAGGCACCCACATCTTCCATCCAAGGCACCCACATCTTCCACCCAAGGCGCCCCAGGCACCTACCTCTTCCACCCAAGGCACCCACCCCTGTTACCCCAGGCACCCTCCCTTTCCACCCCAGTCACCCACTCTTGCTACCCCAGGCTGAGGGAAGCGACTCCTGAAATCGAGAGAAGTTATACGCAAGGTGGACAAGGTTCACTAATTCAGTATTAATCTAATTTTAAACGTGGATAGCATGTGCTAACATATATATAACACAACATGTATGGTTAGTTGAAGTTCAATAGTTTCTAAATTTGGAAGATGTTTTAACATGGTTTGTCGAATGAAAAAATCAGTTCCACGTCCCAGATTATTTCTTGATGCTTACCAAAAATTACTCTCTATGCCAGTGTACATTAATTTTTACTTATAAGAACAATGGAGCAGTTCATGTCAGTTATACTGTTAAACCTCATGTTATGTTGACATGTATAACACCCCCCCCCTAACCTCCCTTCATCTTGCTCCACCCCTCCCTTTATGTTGTTCCACCCCTCCCATCATCTTCCTTCACCCCTCCCCCACCATTCTCCACCCTCACCGCCTCTTACCACCATCCCCTCCATCTATCCCCACCCAACCACGCCATCGCCTCCATCTACTGTACCCTAGTCTCTTTCCTCCCACCCCAACACCAGTCTCTACCCAGCCACGTAGCCTCTCACCCTCTTCACCCTCCTCCTCCCTACCAATCTGGAATCTTCCTACCCGGCGGGTGTTCCGGGGGTCAACGCCCCCGCTGCCCGGTCCATGACCAGGCTTCCCCTGCTCTCAACACACCTCCCTTTAAGCGTCAATTTCAAGGAAATGTACTTCATACACATCTTTATTACCCCATCTCCCCTCCACCCACCCATCCTTTTCCCATATTTCCATCCTGACCCATCCTTCTTCCTTCCCCATCTTACCAAAGCTCTGGTCATACCTCACCTCACCTCATACCTTTGCCTGTGGTGGGTTTCGAAGGTTTTCCTGTTCTATGCACCCAAAATTGATCGATATACCTGGAGTTTACCTGGAGAGAGTTTCGGGGGTCAACGCCCCCGCGGCCCGGTCTGTGACCAGGCCTCCTGTGAAAGACTGAGTTGTTCTCTTACACTACCTGAACTTCATACCAGAATTATTTTAATCGTACCCGGACAGATTCCAGGTAGACTCCAGGCAGGTAGACTCCAGGCAGGTAGACCTAAAGTAGCACTGTAACACAGAGTTGTTGTCTTATTGTATCTCAACTTTATGCCAAAATGATTTTAATATTTTTGAAAAGAATCTAAAATGTATATTACACAAGTGATATACCGAAGGATTAGTTGACAGTATTAGCATACGTTGTGGAAAGCCCCTGGTTATGCAGAGTATTTCCAGCAGCCTTAAAATTAACTACTGGAAGTTAAGTCGGTCGACATAAATGATAAAGTCTGTAAATTATGACATTAACAGTTTGGTTTTTGATTCCATTTTTGGATTTTTTTGTGTGTAAGAATGTTGTAATGTTTAACTGGTTTCGAGAGTCTCCCTGGTCTCAGACCAGGCAGCGGGGGGCGGTGACCCTCGAAACCCTCTCCAGGTAAACTCCCGCAGCTGGCTTGTGACCTGGCTTGTTACTTCCAAGAGAAAGCGCTAAACCCGCAGTGGTCTTAGAATTACTGGGAAGTGGGATATACGTTTACCTTTACTATGCCTTTGATGAGTTTCGAGAGCATTTATACTGCCGGAGCCCGGCCATGAACCAGGCTCGTCTGGTGCTAGCTTGACCAACCAGGTTGTTGCTGCTGAAGGTGAAACTCATCACCAGCATGGGCTGGTAAGCGGGCTTTATTCATTCTTGTGTTCACAAATAACCCGCGCGTGGGAGATGGAACTTATCTACCTACGTTGTGATCTGACTTGGACCAGTCTCCTACGTGAATTGTTCCAGTCTGGGTATTGTGCCCTTTTTTATTCTTCTTATACTACCCATCCTTGAAGGGGGTTCTAAGATCACAATTTCTGCACCTCTCTTTTTCTCTCTCTCTCCAATTTGTCAGCTCTCCCTCCTTCACCTACTTCTTCAACACTTGTAGTCTACCTTACCAATGACTCTCCACCCCGCTGACCTCTGACCCACAGCCTGACCTAATTAGTGCCTCTCACTCTGGGTCGAGTGACGGTGATTGATCACCCAGTGTGTCGGGTGCCAGTCACCTGGGAGTAGTCTGACACAAGCACAAACACATTCAAAACTGTACATAAAGGCACAAACACATTCAAAACTGTACATAAAGGCACATACACAACCAAATAAGAACATACACTGTTTAAGCACCAGCACGTATGACAATCGCATATACAACTTTACATTCCAAAGCTCCCAAACCTGAAGGATACTTGAAGGACATGCACGGGGGGTCAGTTCCCCAGCGGCCCGGTTCCAGACCAAGCCTCCCGGTAGATCAAGGCCTGATCAACCAGGTTGTTACAACTCGCTGCACGCAGTGCACATAAAATGCGCTAAAGAGGAATCAGAAAAGTGGTCAAAATGGATCCACGGTCCTTGTGCCAACGAGGTTGCTGCCTTCACCACAGTGAAGGCAGCAACCTCGTCCTCTTCATAACAGGCAGTATATCACTCTTGTTATGACAGTCAAATGATGCCTGTTTAAAGAGACGTAAACACTGATTATCCGACTGAATCTTCTACTCGGCTCAGTAAATCCCCATTTTCTGTCGGCGATTAATCAAAATCTCAGTGCGTTCTAAGATTGCCAGTCACCTGGAGCAGAGGACATGAAAGTGCTATCAATAACTTAAGTGTAACGAACACTTGTCATTGCTCAATAATGACCCACATGGAGACAGAAACTCAGGAGGTTGACTTATGTGTATATTTCGATCCTCTTCAGTAGATACTATCTGTTAAAGAGAGTCTCCCAGAAGGAGGTCGAAATATACAGATCAATCGACCTCCAGAGTTTCTGTCTGCATGTGGGATATTATTGGCGCACTCTCAATGACCATTGAGGTATAGATCAGCTCTTGAATAATGGAGACGTATGGGGGGGGGGGGGGACAGTAGTCATGGACAGTTCGCGAGGGTTGTGATCAAGAACAGAGTACCTTACCTTTACCTTTGATGAGTTTCGAGAGTTTCTCTACTCTCTAAGCCCGGCCATGGGCCAGGCTCGTCTGGTGCTTGGTACTGCATCATAACTAAGATAAACCTATGATCGCTTTAGAGGATTCATCTATCATCGCAGCTCAACCAGAGGCCAGGGTCCTTTGTAAATTAATCTGATCAACCAAACTGCTGCTGTTAGCAATCGGTAGGATTGTAATCGGGCTGCTCAGCCTCTCTAAGCAGATAAAGGTCTCTAACCATTCTGATACAGTAACTAAAGTTAATACGTCGTCTTATCCACATAAAACAAAAAACTAACTGAAGCGCTAACCGCATCAAAGACAGTGGTATTAATTAAGTCAAGTTTGATGTGAGGTTCCAATGGTGAACTTAGAAAATTTTACCAAAGACCAAAAAGACACAATACCGTGACTGGAACAATACACAAATAACCTTCACAAAGATGAGAGAAACGTTTCGGTCCGACTTGGACCCTTTATCAGGTCCAAGTCAGACCGAAACGTCGTCGTAAGCTTCTCTCTGTCTCTCTCTCTTATGTGCGGGTTATCTGTATAAGATTTCCTCAAAAACGAACTAGATAAATATTATCTGCCTTCTTCTTTCTGAAATGATCGTTAAACTCATTAACCTCTACATAATTGACTGCAATTTTTCATTCAACGCTTAGTTCCACTTTCAAAAATGTAATTTGTAGCTGGAATTCGTTAAAACAAGTTCCACGAAGAACGTTTTTTTTTTTTATGGTAAACTTACGTTTAAGATATGTCTGTGTCCATCCAACAGGGATGTTAATATTTCTTTTTATCTCCAAACACACTCCTGAAGAATACCCTTCTGGTATCCCTTCAGTATACCTGTCACAGACCAGGCCTTTCAGGAAGAATACTCTTCAGGTATCCTCCAGGTTACCTGGTCACAGACCAGGTCTTTCAGGAAGAATACTCTTCAGGTATCCTCCAGGTTACCTGGTCACAGACCAGGTCTTTCAGAAAGAATACTCATCAGGTATCCTCTAGGATACCTGTCACAGACTAGGCCTTTCAAGTAGAATACTCTTCAGGTATCCTCCAGGTTACCTGTCACACACCAGGCCTTTCAGGAAGAATACTCTTCAGGTATCCTCCAGGTTACCTGTCACAGACCAGGCCTTTCAGGAAGAATACTCGTCAGGTATCCTCCCGGTTACCTGTGAAAGACCAGGCCTTCCGGTGAATGGGCTGGTCCCTTCTATTAAACTTACTTCATAAGGGGATAACCAATGGACCCCTAGCAGTCTTCAAGTGCCTACTTGTTAAGTTTCTCAAGTCAGTTCCTAATTAGTTGGAACGCGTGCTGCTAGCTCCAAGAGACTGGTTGATTAGGCCTGCAACCAGGATGCCTGGTCTGGGGCCGGGCTGCTGGGGTGGTGACCCCCGAAATCGTCCTGAGGTAACCTCCTGGGGCCAGGCAGTGACGTATTGAAACCCAGTGTAAAAAAATGAGGAAGTCTTTCGAGTGTTGGTCCTTCACTGTCCAACCGGTTTGGAACGAGCATCACGTGAGAAGCAAACGAACGAGCTTAAGAGTGAATGAACATGTATGAGTGAATGAATGAGTGTATTAGTGAATGGACGAGTGTATGAGTGAATGAATGAGTGTATGAGTGAATGAATAAATGTATTAGCGAATGGACGAGTGTATGAGTGAATGAATAAGTGTATGAGTGAATGAATAAGTGTATTAGCGAATGGACGAGTGTATGAGTGAATGAGTGTATGAGTGAATGAATAAGTGTATTAGCGAATGGACGAGTGTATGAGTGAATGAATGAGTGTATGAGTGAATGAATGAGTGTATGAGTGAATAAATAAGTGTATGAGTGAATGGACGAGTGTATGAGTGAATGAACGAGTGTATGAGTGAGTGTATGAGTGAATGAACGAGTGTATGAGTGAATGAATGAGTGTATGAGTGAATAGTCGAGTGCGTGAGTGAATGAACGAGTGTGAAAATTAATTAAGGAAGGTGAAATAGCAGATCTGGAGAAGGTACAGAAGCCTCCACTGCCCTAATACATTCACTCAAGCTTCTAAATTATTGGCAAGAAGAATATGTCCTAATTTACATTTTGAAAATTCTGAAAGGATTATTCTTGAATCTGCACATTGATTTTACTCTCCACGAAAACAAGAAGCTCGACAGACAGAGCAAAATTTCTCCAGTGAATACACTAAGAGATAACTTAATAAGTGTAAAGGGTCCAAGACTTCAATATTCTACTTTCATATATAAGGGAAACTACCAACAACAACAACAACAAAAAAAAATATAATTTTTAAAGGGGTGGAACGGTAAGCCAGCATAAGGCTTCGGTCAGATGACCAAAAGCTCCTGCGGCGGGTCATCACGAAACACTTGTCCTATTTCCTGACAAACCTTACCTGACCTAACCTAACAAACCCCTTGCAGTCTTCAAGAGGGAGTTTAAGTCCATCCTGTTAGTTCCTGATCAACCAGACTGTAGTACCTATTGTGTATGGACTGTGTTTGGTTAGCTAGAGCAAACAGCCTGGTTAATTAGGCCATTAACTAGGAGGCCTGGTCTGGGATCGGGCCGAGGGAGTCACTGAACCCCGGGATATTCAAGTGATGTTAGTGGTGGTGGTGGTGCTGTTGTTAATTCTGATACTAACAATATTACCGCCACCACCACTAGCACCACCACCACTAGCACCACCACCACCAGCACCACCACCACCAGCACCACCACCACCAGCACCACCAGCACCACCACCACCAGCACCACCACCACTAGCACTACCACCACCAGCACCACCACCACTAGCACCACCAGCACCACCACCACTAGCACCACCAGCACCACCACTAACATAACTGTTACTACCACCCATATCAGCATCAGAAGCACCACACAAGCAACAACAACAACAGGAATAATCTGTGCTAGATGAGGCGGGTTAACATTGTAAGCAAACTCGGCCATGGATCGAACCTTGGTTCTTCCATGGTGAACCGAAAGCGATACCACAAGCACCTAACCACTTCGAAAGCCTGAACGCTATTGGTGCTGATGAACTTTGAAAGGCTGCACGGCATTGGTCGGACGCGCCTCCAAAGAGCACGGTGATTGGTTGACGTGATAAGATATGATTAATGGCGGAATTTGGCGTGTGTTCCTGCCGGCTGGCTGGATGGCTGGCTGGTTGGTTGCTGGCTGACTGGCTGAGTTTCTAAGTAGAGTTGCTGACCCTAGCAACAAGCTCGGGAGTCGTGAAGCTGCCAAGCTCGGGAGTCGTGAAGCTGCCAAGCTTCATTAATCATCCCTTCCCACAGCCTCTATCCTTCTTTTATGTATCACATCCACTCTCACCTATCCACCTTATCAGCGCCACTATTCATCTGAGAGGCTCTGGCACCATCAAGTGAAAATAAAAATGAAATTTCCAAATAAGATTATTATAGTCACAGATAATAAGCTGAATGGACTACAAGCTTATTAAGAACCCACTGGGAATATAAAGTCACAATACCGTACCTTTGATATACCTTTGAAGAGTTTCGAGTTTCTCTACTTATGCATACATTCTAACGAAGGTATACATATGTTCTTAAATTTGGATAATGTTTCGCTGGAAAAGCTACACCTTACAGCTAAGAGTTATCTCATTAAACATAGGTTACCTGTACAGAGGTTTCAGGGGGCATCTCGCGGTCCCAGACCAATGCTTCCGTTCACGAATATTGGTCCACTCCTGCCTTTTTTATGTTGATACATCTGTATATTCCTTATCCAGGTGTATATTCTTACCTGCCTGGAGTCTACTTGGAGAGTATTCTCGGGATCAACGTCCCTGCGGCCCGGTCCACGACCAGGCCTCGTGGTGGATCAGGACATGTGATGAGTTTCGAAAGTCATTCCACTCGGGAGCCCGGCCATGGGCCAGGCTCGTCTGCTGCTTACCTGGACAACCAGACTGTTGCTGCTGTAGGCCTCTGCCCCACATATTCATCACAGCCTGGTTGATCTTGGACCTGGTGAAGATGCTTGTCCGGGTTCCTCTAGCAGAGTTTCTGATATTTGGTGGTAAGATGTTGAATTAGCGTAGAGAAAGAGAGAGGATGAAGAGGAGTTTAAGAAAGAGAGCTTACTGTAACCCCGTCTCCTATCCTCCTCCTCCTCCTCCTCCTCCTCCTCCTCCTCCTCTTCCTCTTCCTCTTCCTCTTCCTCATCCGTTTCTTCCTCCAAGTAAAATGTAGGCCACATGCCTTCTCTCTCTCTCACCTTACAAGTCATCTGAATATTTAATTTTGCTTCAAAAATATTGCTGCTCTTGTTGTTTGTGTTGTTATTTTTGTTCATATTTCTGTTGTTGTTGCTATTGTTCTTTATATATATATATATATATATATATATATATATATATATATATATATATATATATTATATATATATATATATACATATTATATTATATATATATATATTATATATATATACATATTATATTATATATATATATATTATATATATATATATATAGATATATATATAAATATATATATATATATATATATATATATATATATATATATATATATATATATATATATAGGGAGGTACCACCACCTCCAGAACTGTCCTGGGGACCTTCATCCTCAGAGAAAAGAATAAACTTGCTTCAGGGAAAACTCAAGGTTCTCCCTGAAGCTGTTTGAGAATTTTCTCCTACCACCCCCTATATATGATAAATATTTTATTTAAAGACAAATACATTGACAAAACATTCACAAAAATACAAAAGAAAGTAAAACAACATAGATAACAACTCAGAGCTACATCTCGAATACTTCGTCCAGCTCCCCGGCGGTGGGCCGCGTACCCAAAATGCTGCAGGCATTTCCTCTCTGGATCGCAACACTGAGTCTCTGAAATAGGAAGCTGGTCGCCCTGTGGTCCTTTGTTTCTATGATGAGCTTTTCACCCAGTTCTTTGAAGAACTTTAGAGCACACTTGCCCCAGGCTCCAAGGGTCCCCGACCCTATTGGAATGAAGTTATAGCAAGGGGGAAGGTCTTCATATTTTTGGATCTTCTGGGTCTCCCTGTGGCTGGCAGCTCCACCCCCTTCCACTACGGAGTATGGCAAGTAGGTGTCTGCCAATGTGGCGGCACAGGTGTAGTCCCAGGCAATCTGCTTTCCATCCTTCCAGGGTAGCATAGTGGCTCCATCAGGACACTTTTGACTTCCATCAGACCTCTGTACTTGGGGTTCCCGTTGAGCTGGGCAACGGGCTGTGGTGAGGCTTCTCTTTATGATGTCACTGACTTCCTCATGTCTGGCATACTTCCCTTCTGCTGTGTGACACACGAGACCATGAAGTCCGAATTGATCAGCTGTCGCCCTGCCGCAAATACACCTATGTTCAGTGAGGATGGGGGCGGCCAGGCGAAGAGCAACACCAATCCGTATGGCCCGTGGGTCGAGACGGGTGCCCAGGGAGGAATTGGGAACAGCTAACAGGAAATCTCCTGAGTGTGGTGCCTTCACTGCCAGGAGACGAGCTTTGTCCTTTCCTGAAGTATTGGAGAGCATTGTGCTGGCGATTTTTTCCATGATCGGTTTGTGCCCAGGAAAAAGAGCACATTTCAACTTTGCACCTTTTGTTTGGGGAAAGTTTCCGGGTCACCCATACTGGAAAATTTGAAGAACAAAGGGGAAGAGAACAGTCCCCCCCTTTGGGGTTTTAGTCCCTCCAGAATACGGCAGATGAGGGAAGAGTTATAAAAGTAAGGGAGAGGTGGGGTTTTTGGCCCTGTTCAATGTGAAGAGGTTTGGGCCCAAAAATTTGGGAAGAATTTGATTAAATCCAAAATTAACCCCCACAGGTTTTTGAAATGTTAGAGCCCATGTTTGACACAGGCAACTCTGGGACTTTATGAAAGTTTAACATAACCCCCAATAAGAAAACTTGAAGAAAGGGGGGAATCGCCCCCCCGAGTCGATGGCAGTCATCACGGAGAAAGGAATTTGGGGGAAAAGGTTTTTAAAAAACCAGGGAAAATACATTTGGGGTTCCCCAAAAAGGGGGGAAGGCAGTTTAAAACAAAAATTTCCAAGATTAAGACCCCCAAAAATTTAATAAACATGGTTTTAGAAAGGTTCAGGAACCAAGGAAAAGAAAAGGGCAACTCGGGATTTTATTGAGAAACGCTGACACAGGGCCATGTCCTTTTGAGAAACTTAAAAAAGGGGAGAAGGGGGTAAAGGCCTAAAGAGCAGTTTGTCCTACAGAAAAGGAGTGGGGGGCAGTTAAAAAATTTTTGGCAGAGGGTAGCAGTCATAGTATGTACATTTTTAATGAAGTAGGGGCCCGAAAGCAGGGAAATTTCCCCGGGAAAGATCCAAGGTCAAACTGACGGGTTTGTGAAATGGTTCGAGAAGACAGGAAAAATTGACAGGCAATTGGGATTTTATGAAACGTTTCCCACACAGGGTTTTCACCCAAACAAGAGAAAAAAGCGGGGGAAATAGGAATTTTTTACCTGAGCGTTTTCACCATCAGAGAGAATGGCAGAAGGGGAAAAGCAAAACCGAGGGGAGAGGTGAAGCAAATGGCCACAGAAAGGGGCCCGAATTAGCAAAGGAAAATTCCCAAAACCCCCAGAGCGACAAAGGGGAAAACGAAGGAAAGAACAGGGAACCCCGGGATTTTTTATTGGGGAAACGTTTCACACAGGGCCATCAGCCCAAAACATAAAAATTTAAAAAAGAGAGAATGGGGAAGCCTCACCTTTTGGTCTTTTAAAAGTCATAACTGAAAGGAGAGAGGGAGAAGAGAAAAGGGGGCAGGGTGAGCATGGGTAACATTTGCAAAAGTAGGGGGCCAAAATTAGGGGAAAACCCTAAGATTTTAAGGGGCTGACGGGTTTGAGATTTTGGCAGAGCCCCCACGGAAAAATTAACACGTGCAACTTGGGCTTTTTGAAAACTGACAGGGGGGGCCCCCGCCCAAAAATAGATTGAGGACTGAAACATCACCGGTTGGGGGATGATTACCTCATTCCCCTCCTGTTTTTCAAGTTTCTCCATGTATGGACTGATGAACCCACTGTGTGGCAAACTTTTCCCAAAAGATACCAAGAGTTGCACATGTGTCAATTTATCAACATGCGGTTCTCGAACCATTCATCTACAAACCTGTGACATTGCAACCTTTTGGGATCTTAATACTTAGGAATTCTTTCGCTTGTAATTTGGGCACAACCTATTTCCCAAAATTTTGAACAAATGTGACATACCTTGATCACACTTCCGCCATACGGTTTATGCCGCTTCCCGCCATCTGCCGTACTACCAAGATTGAGGGACTAAAACACATCGACTAAGGTTGGGGGACGATTACCCATTCTCCTCCTTTTCTTCAAGTTTCTCCAAGGATGATAAGCCCCCGTGGGAAAGTTTCTAAAGATCCCAAGAGTTGCAATGTGTCAATTTATCAACATGTCGGTTCTCTGAACCATTCATCTACAAACCTGTCAGAATTGCAATTTTGGGATCTTAATACTTGAATTTTTTCGTTTTGCCTAATTTTGGGCACAACCTACTCTACATTGAACAAAGGAACAATTTATCAACATGTCGGTTCTCTGAACCATTCATCTACAAACCTGTCAGACATTGCAACTTCTTGGGATCTTAATACTTAGGAATTCTTCGCTTGCCTAATTCTTGGGCACAACCTACTTCCACATTGAACAAATGTGACACTACCTATGACTGCTACACCTCTCCTGCCATACGGTTTATAAGCTGCTTCTCCGCTCATCTGCCGTATTCTACTCAAGATTGATGGACTGAACACATCGACTCAAGGTTGAGGGACTGATTACCTCATTCTCCTCCTGTTCTTCAAGTTTCTCCTATGTATGGACTGATGAAGCCACTGTGTGGCGAAACGTTTCCTCAATAAAGATACCCAAGAGTTGCACATGTGTCTAATTTATCAACATGTCGGTTCTCTGAACCATTCATCTACAAACCTGTCAGACATTGCAACTTCTTGGGATCTTAATACTTAGGAATTCTTCGCTTGCCTAATTCTTGGGCACAACCTACTTCCACATTGAACAAATGTGACACTACCTATGACTGCTACACCTCTCCTGCCATACGGTTTATAAGCTGCTTCTCCGCTCATCTGCCGTATTCTACTCAAGATTGATGGACTGAACACATCGACTCAAGGTTGAGGGACTGATTACCTCATTCTCCTCCTGTTCTTCAAGTTTCTCCTATGTATGGACTGATGAAGCCACTGTGTGGCGAAACGTTTCCTCAATAAAGATACCCAAGAGTTGCACATGTGTCTAATTTATCAACATGTCGGTTCTCTGAACCATTCATCTACAAACCTGTCAGACATTGCAACTTCTTGGGATCTTAATACTTAGGAATTCTTCGCTTGCCTAATTCTTGGGCACAACCTACTTCCACATTGAACAAATGTGACACTACCTATGACTGCTACACCTCTCCTGCCATACGGTTTATAAGCTGCTTCTCCGCTCATCTGCCGTATTCTACTCAAGATTGATGGACTGAACACATCGACTCAAGGTTGAGGGACTGATTACCTCATTCTCCTCCTGTTCTTCAAGTTTCTCCTATGTATGGACTGATGAAGCCACTGTGTGGCGAAACGTTTCCTCAATAAAGATACCCAAGAGTTGCACATGTGTCTAATTTATCAACATGTCGGTTCTCTGAACCATTCATCTACAAACCTGTCAGACATTGCAACTTCTTGGGATCTTAATACTTAGGAATTCTTCGCTTGCCTAATTCTTGGGCACAACCTACTTCCACATTGAACAAATGTGACACTACCTATGACTGCTACACCTCTCCTGCCATACGGTTTATAAGCTGCTTCTCCGCTCATCTGCCGTATTCTACTCAAGATTGATGGACTGAACACATCGACTCAAGGTTGAGGGACTGATTACCTCATTCTCCTCCTGTTCTTCAAGTTTCTCCTATGTATGGACTGATGAAGCCACTGTGTGGCGAAACGTTTCCTCAATAAAGATACCCAAGAGTTGCACATGTGTCTAATTTATCAACATGTCGGTTCTCTGAACCATTCATCTACAAACCTGTCAGACATTGCAACTTCTTGGGATCTTAATACTTAGGAATTCTTCGCTTGCCTAATTCTTGGGCACAACCTACTTCCACATTGAACAAATGTGACACTACCTATGACTGCTACACCTCTCCTGCCATACGGTTTATAAGCTGCTTCTCCGCTCATCTGCCGTATTCTACTCAAGATTGATGGACTGAACACAT
The DNA here is from genome assembly GCF_038502225.1 of Cherax quadricarinatus. NCBI lineage: Eukaryota > Metazoa > Arthropoda > Malacostraca > Decapoda > Parastacidae > Cherax > Cherax quadricarinatus. The sequence continues at coordinate 19,326,863 of NC_091327.1, forward strand.
CGACTCAAGGTTGAGGGACTGATTACCTCATTCTCCTCCTGTTCTTCAAGTTTCTCCTATGTATGGACTGATGAAGCCACTGTGTGGCGAAACGTTTCCTCAATAAAGATACCCAAGAGTTGCACATGTGTCTAATTTATCAACATGTCGGTTCTCTGAACCATTCATCTACAAGAGGGTACTGTTGGACGGAGTGGTAGTTGAGACTTCCGGGAGGATTCTTCGCACAGCATTGATTATTTCCTGGTTCGCTGTGATGATTTCACACTTGGAGGGATTGAGGATGAGTCCCAAGTCTTCTTCCTGTGTTTTCACCAGTTGTAGGTCCCCCACCAGGGATTCTTCAGTACCTGCCAGAGTGCCGTCATCCAGGTACCAGATATTGAGCTCACTGCGTAGGCTGGAAGTTAGCTCTCTTACTGCCAAGCAGAAGAGAAGTGGAGCGAGTGGGTCACCCTGCTGAACACCCTCTGATGATTGAATTTCATGTTCTCCAAACAAAAGAATTGAGGGTTTGCTGTAGCCGGCTGAAATGAAGGGAAAGAGACTGGGGAACCGAACCCGAACAGCTGGCAAAATAGCATCTCTCTTCACCATATTAAAGGCATTTCTAAAATCAAGTTTGACTATGGCCTTGTCCCGCATGAGCTGCAGCTTCACTGCCTTGAGAGACCCCAAAGCCCAGTTGGTGTGGCTGGAGTAAAGTGGCAGCTTCTAGGCGAATGTTTCTCACTGCTGCTTTGGCAACGAGACGGCGAAGAGTGTTTCCAACTGCAATGGGACTGATTCCCCCATCCCTCTTCTTCAAAGCACATTTATTCTTTTAACTGATTTTAATTTCATCATTATTTACTACTTCACTCATTTTTTTAAATCGATTTTAATTTTAATTTTTTTATTTATTGTCCTTGTTGACGCAAAAAACTTATTTATAATCATATTCACAAAGTAATCTGAGATGCGTATAAAGTTTAAAGCGAATTCTTTTCCGTCCTCTTGCTCCTCTTCCTGCCTTATCACACCTTAACACTCCTCTTCCCTGATCCTCTTGTCTCTCTCGCCTCCCGTAATCGCCTTACTCTTTACCCATCTCCTCCCTCCACGTCCCTCCCACCTGTTACGTAATTACTCATTCTACACTTTTTATCTCCGTGTGTTTTGCGAGCTAGTGTAGCGAAGTATGTCGCCAGGGACACGTGCAATACCTGTTGCCAGGTATTGCACGTGTGTCCCTGGATGGGACACATGTGCAATACCTGGGTATCATTATTCTGGAGTTTTTATTCAGGCTGTGACTTCATGAAGCTAGTACAGGCAGTGACTTCATGAAGCCAGTACAGGCAGTGAGTTCATGAAGCCAGTACAGGCAGTGAGTTCATGAAGCTAGTACAGGCAGTGACTTCATGAAGCTAGTACAGGCAGTGACTTCATGAAGCCAGTACAGGCAGTGACTTCATGAAGCTAGTACAGGCAGTGACTTCATTAAGCCAGTACAGGCAGTGAGTTCATGAAGCTAGTACAGGCAGTGACTTCATGAAGCCAGTACAGGCAGTGACTTCATGAAGCCAGTACAGGCAGTGACTTCATGAAGCCAGTACAGGCAGTGACTTCATGAAGCCAGTACAGGCAGTGACTTCATGAAGCCAGTACAGGCAGTGACTTCATGAAGCCAGTACAGGCAGTGACTTCATGAAGCCAGTACAGGCAGTGACTTCATGAAGCCAGTACAGGCAGTGACTTCATGAAGCCAGTACAGGCAGTAACTTCATGAAGCCAGTACAGGCAGTGACTTCATGAAGCCAGTACAGGCAGTAACTTCATGAAGCTAGTACAGGCAGTGACTTCATGAAGCCAGTACAGGCAGTAACTTCATGAAGCCAGTACAGGCAGTGACTTCATGAAGCCAGTACAGAGAATGATGATGGAAGTTGTGAATCCATCTCTGGCAATTATTCTCTGTGTTGGATTGATAAAGGCGCTGGTTGGCGAAGTGTCTCCACAGTCATAATACCTTGAATGACCAGGCAAGCACCAGACGAGCCTGGCCCAAGGCCGGGCTCTGGGAGTGGAAAAGCTCTCGGAAGTCATCAAAGGTATATAAAGGTATACCCGAATGTGTCTTATTCATCTTTAAGTTGGTTTTATAAGCCATTAATAACATGAGGCCCGTAGTAAGCTGAAACAAGCCATTAGGAAAAACATGACGCACACCGGGCAACAGTGTTTTGCTCTATTGTCCTAAAGAATGGATTCTCAATTGTGTTTATTCCTACTCTTAAGAATTCATATTATTCACCGAGCTCAACTTAAGGTGGGTGGTATTAACTGGGGTCTATCTGGAGAATGTTTCGGGGGGTCAACGCCCCCTCGGTTCAGTCCTCGACATGTTTTCTTCAAGATTCTGAACAGACACCTCTCCATTTGTACTAGTATTGGTGTCTCTCAAATACATATACTAAGCATTATATCTCCCATTATGATAATTTCTGAGCTATTTGTGAAGGGTATATACTTTTATATTTAGTTACATCTCACATGCACATTACACATGTTAAATGCACCAGATGTTGTGGTAATTCTCGGTGGCAGGAGTGTGTGTGTGTGTGTGTGTGTGTGTGTGTGTGTGTGTGTGTGTGTGTGTGTGTGTGTGTGTGTGTGTGTGTGTGTGTGTGTGTGCGTATATGTGTGTGTGTGTGTATGTATGTGTATGTGTGTGTGTGTGTGTGTGTGTGTGTGTGTGTGTGTGTGGGTCTGGTATACACGTCTAATTCCTTAGCCTCAGCAGAGATCAGGCTTTTCCTGGCATTTCAGAATTCCACGAAATCTACCTACCTGGAAAGTCTACCTGGAAAGTATCCCGGGGATCAACGCCCCCGTGGCCCGGTCCATGACCAGGCCTCCTGGTGGATCAGGGCCTGATCAACGAGGCTGTTACTGCTAGCCGCACGTAGTCCAACGTACGAACCATAGCCCGGCTGATCCGGCACTGACTTTCTCGTTCTCGTAGTGCTGGTCATCCTCAACAGAAACACTAGTAGTATATCTCTTCAACGTGTTGATTCAGTGCATCAAGGAATTCCGTAAAGATTATCCAGTAATAATTAAAAATATATAAAAAAAACCTGGTTGGAAATAGAATTGGTTAGCCAAGACTGGGAAGCTATCTAAATGAGAAGAACCGAGTAGGTAGGTAGGTAAGATTTGTCAGGAAACAAGACAAGTGTCTCCAGCAGTGGGTCTTAGTCATATGATGACCCGCCGCTGGAGCTTTGGTCATCTGACCGAGGCCTTCCGCTGGCTTACCAGTCCACTCCCTTTAAAAAATTTTGGTTATGATTATAACCATTTAATCTCTTCAGAGACAAAAGCGAATGCGGTGATCTATTCATCAGAAAACAGAACGCGTACCTTCTGACATAGGTCTTACTCAAATAATACCCGATTACCCACTTACTCCACTTAAGGATTACTGAGGATCACTACCCAGAATTGTATCCTAAGAAATCACGGAACGAGTGGAGTTTGAACCCCTGGCAAATGTGTCCTAACATTCACAGGCCAGTGCGTTAACCACTCGGCAATCGTGTTATTACGATTTCGTGAGTTTATCCCGAGGCTGCAATATCCTCGTGGGAACCGCAGAGTTGTAAAGAGAACTGACTGGCTCTCACGGGACGAAAGCTTTCTGAAGTTACCTTAATTCTTATATATCTAATTTATTACCTATAATATTCCTTGACTAAAGTCTTCCACCTCAGGTTGACAAAGTTCGTTACCTCATACATACAACCCATCCAGTGTGACGGAATATGAGAGGGACACTTGTTCCTACACATACCTTTCCTACAGAACAGCGCAGCATGCACTGTACTGTGTACCTACCTTAAAGAACAGTGTAGCAGAACACTGTGGGAGAACCCGCAACAAAATTATCATATATAACGCCGTAGCAACAGGTTGTAGGTGTATCCGACAAAGAAACTACAGTATACTGTACAACAGCCTGCCAGAGTCCCTAACTTTATGGATTAAAAATTGGGTCAAGGGAGAAGGACGGATTTTTCAGTCGACCTCACCCACTCGCTCCCCTCACCTTCACCCGAATTCCCCTCTCAGTGCTTCCCCTCATGGCTAGGATAAAAAGAAAACCGCACTTAGGCGACAAACTTATGGCGACGTTTCGGTCCGATTTGGACCATTAACTAGTCACACGATTAGTTAATGGTCCAAATCGGACCGAAATGTCGTCATAATATTTCGCATATCCTCGATACACTTGTGTCATACCCGATAACGGTTTCCAGGCCTCCTCCATGGTTGATCAACCATACTGTTGCTACTTGCGGCCCACTAACCACATCAAGTTACACGACAACTTACAAAATTCTTCTGCATTACACGAGTACAGCAACAATGAATCAACAACAATATCCAGATATAAATAAGATACAAGATATTTATCAACATGCTATGGTGAGACTGTACAAAATGAACAGTGAAATACATGTAGGATACAAGTAAGATACAGGTAAGATATATTTGACAAGCAAGATTATTACCGTCACGCCGTTACTGTAACAACAACTTGGTACATCTAATGTTATCAACACAACGTTACCCAGGAAACCACTCTCAGATACACGATACAACACAACGTTACCCAGGAGACTACTCTCAGATACACGATACAACACAACGTTACCCAGGAGACTACTCTCAGATACACGATACAACACAACGCTACCCAGGAGACTACTCTCAGATACACGATACAACATAACGTTACCCAGGAGACTACTCTCAGATACACGATACAACACAACGTTACCCAGGAGACTACTCTCAGATACACGATACAACACAACGCTACCCAGGAGACTACTCTCAGATACACGATACAACATAACGTTACCCAGGAGACTACTCTCAGATACACGATACAACACAACGTTACCCAGGAGACTACTCTCAGATACACGATACAACACAACGTTACCCAGGAGACTACTCTCAGATACACGATACAACATAACGTTACCCAGGAGACTACTCTCAGATACACGATACAACACAACGTTACCCAGGAGACTACTCTCAGATACACGATACAACACAACGCTACCCAGGAGACTACTCTCAGATACACGATACAACATAACGTTACCCAGGAGACTACTCTCAGATACACGATACAACACAACGTTACCCAGGAGACTACTCTCAGATACACGATACAACACAACGTTACCCAGGAGACTACTCTCAGATACACGATACAACACAACGTTACCCAGGAGACTACTCTCAGATACACGATACAACACAACGCTACCCAGGAGACTACTCTCAGATACACGATACAACACAACGCTACCCAGGAGACCACATTCTTCCATAGGATACTTGACAGGTTTTACAAACCATCAGTGTTTGGCCTGGTTGTGGTGTCTACGTGGGAGTACGTGTTGCAAGCACTAAAAGTCAGGCAGACCAGGTCTGACTGG